>NC_089509.1:14802500-15002330 GCF_036850995.1 Saccopteryx leptura | reverse complement strand
CGCAGGCCCACCGACTCCTCTCTCACAGCCCACCAGCCAGTCCTGTCACCCTCAGCTCCACCGGCTCCTCTCTCACAGCCCACCAGCCAGTCCCCCTCAGGCCCACCGACTCCTCTCTCACAGCCCACCAGCCTGTACTGTCCCCCTCAGCTCCACCGACTCCTCTCTCACAGCCCACCAGCCAGTCCCCCTCAGCTCCACCGACTCCTCTCTCACAGCCCACCAGCCAGTCCCCGTCAACCTCAGCTCCACCGACTCCTCTCTCACAGCCCACCAGCCAGTCCTGTCACCCTCAGCCCCACCGACTCCTCTCTCACAGCCCACCAGCCAGTCCTGTCACCCTCAGCTCCACCGGCTCCTCTCTCACAGCCCACCAGCCAGTCCCCCTCAGCTCCACCGGCTCCTCTCTCACAGCCCACCAGCCAGTCCCCCTCAGCCCCACCGACTCCTCTCTCACAGCCCACCAGCCAGTCCCCCTCAGCCCCACCGACTCCTCTCTCACAGCCCACCAGCCAGTCCTCCTCAGCTCCACCGACTCCTCTCTCACAGCCCACCAGCCAGTCCCCCTCAGCTCCACCGACTCCTCTCTCACAGCCCACCAGCCGGTCCCCGTCACCCTCAGCTCCACTGACTCCTCTCTCACAGCCCACCAGCCAGTCCTGTCACCCTCAGCCCCACCGACTCCTCTCTCACAGCCCACCAGCCAGTCCTGTCACCCTCAGCTCCACCGACTCCTCTCTCACAGCCCACCAGCCAGTCCTGTCACCCTCAGCTCCACAGGCTCCTCTCTCACAGCCCACCAGCCAGTCCTGTCACCCTCAGCTCCACCGACTCCTCTCTCACAGCCCACCAGCCAGTCCCGTCAACCTCAGCTCCACCGACTCCTCTCTCACAGCCCACCAGCCAGTCCTGTCACCCTCAGCTCCACCGACTCCTCTCTCACAGCCCACCAGCCAGTCCTGTCACCCTCAGCTCCACCGACTCCTCTCTCACAGCCCACCAGCCAGTCCTGTCACCCTCAGCTCCACCGGCTCCTCTCTCACAGCCCACCAGCCAGTCCCCCTCAGCTCCACCGGCTCCCCTCTCACAGCCCACCAGCCAGTCCCCCTCAGCCCCACCGACTCCTCTCTCACAGCCCACCAGCCAGTCCTCCTCAGCTCCACCGACTCCTCTCTCACAGCCCACCAGCCAGTCCTGTCACCCTCAGCTCCACCGACTACTCTCTCACAGCCCACCAGCCAGTCCCCCTCAGCTCCACCGACTCCTTTCTCACAGCCCACCAGCCAGTCCCCCTCAGCTCCACCGACTCCTCTCTCACAGCCCACCAGCCAGTCCCCCTCAGCCCCACCGACTCCTTTCTCACAGCCCACCAGCCAGTCCCCCTCAGCCCCACCGACTCCTCTCTCACAGCCCACCAGCCAGTCCCCCTCAGCCCCACCGACTCCTCTCTCACAGCCCACCAGCCAGTTCTGTCACCCTCAGCTCCACCGACTCCTCTCTCACAGCCCACCAGCCAGTCCCCCTCAGCCCCACCGACTCCTCTCTCACAGCCCACCAGCCGGTCCCCGTCACCCTCACCTCCACCGACTCCTCTCTCACAGCCCACCAGCCGGTCATCCTCAGCTCCACCGGCTCCTCTCTCACAGCCCACCAGCCGGTCCCCGTCACCCTCAGCTCCACCGACAACTCTCTCACAGCCCACCAGCCGGTCCCCCTCAGCCCCACCGACTCCTCTCTCACAGCCCACCAGCCAGTCCTGTCACCCTCAGCTCCACCGACTCCTCTCTCACAGCCCACCAGCCAGTCCTGTCACCCTCAGCTCCACCGACTCCTCTCTCACAGCCCACCAGCCAGTCCCCCTCACCCTCAGCTCCACCGGCTCCTCTCTCACAGCCCACCAGCCAGTCCCCCTCAGCTCCACCGACTCCTCTCTCACAGCCCACCAGCCAGTCCCCCTCAGCTCCACCGACTCCTCTCTCACAGCCCACCAGCCAGTCCTGTCACCCTCAGCTCCACCGACTCCTCTCTCACAGCCCACCAGCCAGTCCTGTCACCCTCAGCTCCACCGACTCCTCTCTCACAGCCCACCAGCCAGTCCCCCTCAGCCCCACCGACTCCTCTCTCACAGCCCACCAGCCAGTCCCCCTCAGCTCCACCGACTCCTCTCTCACAGCCCACCAGCCAGTCCTGTCACCCTCAGCTCCACCGGCTCCTCTCTCACAGCCCACCTGCCAGTCCCCCTCAGCTCCACCGACTCCTCTCTCACAGCCCACCAGCCAGTCCTGTCACCCTCAGCTCCACCGGCTCCTCTCTCACAGCCCACCAGCCAGTCCCCCTCAGCCCCACCGACTCCTCTCTCACAGCCCACCAGCCAGTCCCCCTCAGCTCCACCGACTCCTCTCTCACAGCCCACCAGCCAGTCCCCCTCAGCCCCACCGACTCCTCTCTCACAGCCCACCAGCCTGTCCTGTCACCCTCAGCCCCACTGACTCCTCTCTCACAGCCCACCAGCCAGTCCTGTCACCCTCAGCCCCACCGACTCCTCTCTCACAGCCCACCAGCCAGTCCTGTCACCCTCAGCTCCACCGGCTCCTCTCTCACAGCCCACCAGCCAGTCCTGTCACCCTCAGCTCCACCGACTCCTCTCTCACAGCCCACCAGCCAGTCCCCCTCACCCTCAGCTCCACCGGCTCCTCTCTCACAGCCCACCAGCCAGTCCCCCTCAGCTCCACCGACTCCTCTCTCACAGCCCACCAGCCAGTCCCCCTCAGCTCCACCGACTCCTCTCTCACAGCCCACCAGCCAGTCCTGTCACCCTCAGCTCCACCGACTCCTCTCTCACAGCCCACCAGCCAGTCCCCCTCAGCTCCACCGACTCCTCTCTCACAGCCCACCAGCCAGTCCCCCTCAGCTCCACCGACTCCTCTCTCACAGCCCACCAGCCAGTCCCCCTCAGCCCCACCGACTCCTCTCTCACAGCCCACCAGGCAGTCCTGTCACCCTCAGCTCCACCAGCTCCTCTCTCACAGCCCACCAGCCAGTCCCCCTCAGCCCCACCGACTCCTCTCTCACAGCCCACCAGCCATTCCCCCTCACCCTCAGCTCCACCGGCTCCTCTCTCACAGCCCACCAGCCGGTCCTCGTCACCCTCAGCCCCACCGACTCCTCTCTCACAGCCCACCAGCCGGTCCTCGTCACCCTCAGCCCCACCGACTCCTCTCTCACAGCCCACCAGCCAGTCCCCCTCTCCCTCAGCTCCACCGACTCCTCTCTCACAGCCCACCAGCCAGTCCTGTCACCCTCAGCTCCACCGGCTCCTCTCTCACAGCCCACCAGCCAGTCCTGTCACCCTCAGCTCCACCGACTCCTCTCTCACAGCCCACCAGCCAGTCCCCCTCAGCCCCACCGACTCCTCTCTCACAGCCCACCAGCCATTCCCTCTCAGCTCCACCAGCTCCTCTCTCACAGCCCACCAGCCAGTCCCCCTCAGCCCCACCGACTCCTCTCTCACAGCCCACCAGCCAGTCCTGTCACCCTCAGCTCCACCGACTCCTCTCTCACAGCCCACCAGCCAGTCCTGTCACCCTCAGCTCCACCGACTCCTCTCTCACAGCCCACCAGCCAGTCCTGTCACCCTCAGCTCCACCGGCTCCTCTCTCACAGCCCACCAGCCAGTCCCCCTCAGCTCCACCGACTCCTCTCTCACAGCCCACCAGCCAGTCCTGTCACCCTCAGCTCCACCGACTCCTCTCTCACAGCCCACCAGCCAGTCCTGTTACCCTCAGCTCCACCGACTCCTCTCTCACAGCCCACCAGCCACTCCCCCTCAGCTCCACCGACTCCTCTCTCACAGCCCACCAGCCAGTCCTGTCACCCTCAGCTCCACCGACTCCTCTCTCACAGCCCACCAGCCAGTCCTCAGCTCCTCAGCTCCACCGACTCCTCTCTCACAGCCCACCAGCCACTCCCCCTCAGCTCCACCGACTCCTCTCTCACAGCCCACCAGCCAGTCCTGTCCCCCTCAGCCCCACCGACTCCTCTCTCACAGCCCACCAGCCAGTCCCCCTCAGCTCCACCGACTCCTCTCTCACAGCCCACCAGCCAGTCCTGTCACCCTCAGCTCCACCGACTCCTCTCTCACAGCCCACCAGCCAGTCCCCCTCAGCCCCACCGACTCCTCTCTCACAGCCCACCAGCCAGTCCTGTCACCCTCAGCCCCACCGACTCCTCTCTCACAGCCCACCAGCCAGTCCTGTCACCCTCAGCCCCACCGACTCCTCTCTCACAGCCCACCAGCCAGTCCTGTCACCCTCAGCTCCACCGGCTCCTCTCTCACAGCCCACCAGCCAGTCCTGTCACCCTCAGCTCCACTGGCTCCTCTCTCACAGCCCACCAGCCAGTCCTGTCACCCTCAGCTCCACCGGCTCCTCTCTCACAGCCCACCAGCCAGTCCCCCTCACCCTCAGCTCCACCGGCTCCTCTCTCACAGCCCACCAGCCAGTCCTGTCACCCTCAGCTCCACCGGCTCCTCTCTCACAGCCCACCAGCCAGTCCTGTCACCCTCACCTCCACCGACTCCTCTCTCACAGCCCACCAGCCAGTCCCCCTCACCCTCAGCTCCACCGGCTCCTCTCTCACAGCCCACCAGCCAGTCCTGTCACCCTCAGCCCCACCGACTCCTCTCTCACAGCCCACCAGCCAGTCCCCCTCACCCTCAGCTCCACCGTCTCCTCTCTCACAGCCCACCAGCCAGTCCTGTCACCCTCAGCCCCACCGACTCCTCTCTCACAGCCCACCAGCCAGTCCTGTCACCCTCAGCCCCACCGACTCCTCTCTCACAGCCCACCAGCCAGTCCTGTCACCCTCAGCCCCACCGACTCCTCTCTCACAGCCCACCAGCCAGTCCCCTCAGCCCCACCGACTCCTCTCTCACAGCCCACCAGCCGGTCCTGTCACCCTCAGCCCCACCGACTCCTCTCTCACAGCCCACCAGCCAGTCCCCTCAGCCCCACCGACTCCTCTCTCACAGCCCACCAGCCGGTCCTGTCACCCTCAGCCCCACCGACTCCTCTCTCACAGCCCACCAGCCAGTCCCCCTCACCCTCAGCCCCACCAACTCCTCTCTCACAGCCCACCAGCCAGTCCCCCTCAGCCCCACCGACTCCTCTCTCACAGCCCACCAGCCAGTCCTGTCACCCTCAGCTCCACCGGCTCCTCTCTCACAGCCCACCAGCCAGTCCTGTCACCCTCAGCTCCACCAACTCCTCTCTCACAGCCCACCAGCCAGTCCTGTCACCCTCAGCTCCACCGACTCCTCTCTCACAGCCCACCAGCCAGTCCTGTCACCCTCAGCTCCACCGGCTCCTCTCTCACAGCCCACCAGCCAGTCCCCCTCAGCCCCACCGACTCCTCTCTCACAGCCCACCAGCCAGTCCCCCTCAGCTCCACCGACTCCTCTCTCACAGCCCACCAGCCAGTCCCCATCACCCTCAGCTCCACCGACTCCTCTCTCACAGCCCACCAGCCAGTCCTGTCACCCTCAGCTCCACCGACTCCTCTCTCACAGCCCACCAGCCAGTCCTGTCACCCTCAGCTCCACCGACTCCTCTCTCACAGCCCACCAGCCAGTCCCCCTCAGCTCCACCGACTCCTCCCTCACAGCCCACCAGCCAGTCCTGTCACCCTCAGCTCCACCGACTCCTCTCTCAAGGATCACTTTGCCGCGACATTTCAAACAGTTCAGAGAAAACGTCATAGTGACTGTGGTCAGAGCAGTGATTTCAAACCTTTTCTCTCGCAGGGAAATAGATTTTTGTGAAGACTAAAACTTACATATAACAAAATTTCATTTACATATAACAAAATCCTTATATAACAAGACAGTGCTGCTGTGGCCACTCTATGACATATAATGACGATGCGGATTTTATAAGTGAAACGAAAGTGTCATTGGAGCCAGTAGGGCTGCTTCAGTCCACATGAAATTCCCAAACCAGAGGTGGAGGTCTCCCAGAAGTCTCCACCACTTGAACATTTAGCTTTTTTGCTTTTCAATTAATTGCAGCATATCAAAACATTTGGTTTTAAATGCCGAAGGAGCTGAAATCTAAGGCTAGATTATCTTGCCATTCCAGAATAGTCTTCACTACACAAAGAGGTTGGGAGAACGTCACTTCCAGCTCCCAGAGTGAGGCACCCAGGTCGGAGAAGAGGACAGGTTCGTGGTTCCGAGGCCAGTTTGTATTTGATTACACTCGGCCATGTTCACTTTTTCTGAATTTTCTGTGCAGTTTGAAAGGAAAATTGAATCATTTCCTAGGTGCCTGAAGGATCAATTCGAGTTTGTAGGGCACAACGTGAAGATTTCAGCATTGGTCTTTGAATGGTAAGAACGTATTGGAAGATCCCACGCGGTTGTCTGGGTTCTCACCTTAACTTCTCCTGTATGAACTGGAGAAACCAAAGTGCGTGCACACACATGCGCACAAGGGTACACACTCACACACACATATTTTTTAACCAATGGTGGGAAGGTGACGACAGAGGCAGTGATGTGAGCATAACCCAGGTTTCAGGGGTTCGGAAGACTGTTACAAGTCAAACGGCGTGCGGAGCAAAGGCTGAATTCCAGTCGGAGCTCTTCTTACGCGCCCTCCGGTGTCCAAGACGAACATTGCAGCGCCGTGTGGGAACCCAAGACCTGAATCCCAAGTGGAAACTACACTTGGGCGCGTTCTCAAGCTGCAGGAAGAACATTGCAGCAAGCCGCCCGTGTGCCCTGCTCACTGCTGTTTCTTTGACCTTGCTGCCATCTGGCCTCATCAGTAACTTTACTGCACAGTATTTGCTGTGAAAACTGTCACACGACACAGCTGGCCACAGGTAGCATTCTGCAGTCATGGCCGGGTGGCTTAATTGCTTAGAGCTGTATCCCAAGGTGCGGAGTTTGCTGGTTCTATCCCTGGTCGGGCACATTCAGGAACAAGTAAGTCTATGTTCCTATCTCACTTTCTCCCCCTTCCTGTCTTTCTAAAAATCAATTTTTAAGAAATTTTTAAAGAAGATAACATCCTGCTTTGCTTCAGACACATGGCTGGTATAAAGCTCAAGTGTATATTACAGTATTTCTGCCAAATGCACATGCACAGTCACACAGACATATATACTTTTTATTTACCGAATGATGGGAAGGAATGTGAGCAGAAATAAGGCTTCCAGAGACTGTTGCTGCTCAAGACAGTGTAGGGGGTAGAGACTAACTTCCTATCAAAGCTGTGCTTCTTCGTTCTCTTCTAGTACAATGAAAATATTGCAGTGCCACGTCAGGACCAAAACTGAATTTTTCCTAATGGTAGCTGCTTGCCGCGGCATCTCGTGGTGCATGAGAACATTCCAGCAGGGAAGCTGCCTGTGTCCTGCTCGTCTGCTGCCTCTCCATCTGGCTGCGTTCTGTCATCAATAACATTACCCGAGAGCATAAATTAGCACTAAGTGTTGTTCAGACTGAACCGAAGCTACGCTGGGAAGTTGGTTAAAACAACTTTATTCAGTTTACAAAGGATTTCGCCCTGGCATTGTAGCATTTACAGAAATGGCTGACCACTTGTCTAGAACAGCAATTTTCAACATTTTGACTCTCGTGGCAGACAAGCTAACTATCAAAATTTTGCAAAACACTGATCTGACAAAAAAAAATAGGTAAAAGTTTTATTTATTTACACTGGTTGGCTATCGTTTTATTGGCTGTTTTTATTTTTTATATTTGATTGTCTTATACAAAAGAGGCCATTGCTCCTCATTAAAGAGATATTGCATGTTTTAAAAATTCTTGTGGCACACTGTTTGAAAATTACTTGTCGCTTATCCTGTGGTGGCAGAGTAGATAAAGTGTCAACCTGGAACACTGAGGTTGCCAGTTTGAAACCCTAGGCTTGAGTGGTCAAGGTACAGATAGAGGTTAATGCTTCCTACTCCTCCTCTGCTTCTCTATTTCTCTCTCTCTCTCTCAAAATAAATTAAATAAATAATAAAAAAAGAAAATCATTACTCCAGAAGGAATACATGCTTTCCAAAGTGCACGCCAATGGTCCATTTTTCTAATCACAGACAGGACCTTCAGGAAGACGATATAACATACTGATAAGGGTTAGATTGTGGAATGTTACATCTCGACAGAATTGAGATGAAAAGGCAAGAAAAGAACTCTAACAAATGAGTAATGTAGAGTCAGGGACAATGGGTCAGGACCGTGCCACACCCCTCACAGATCTCCCTAGATTTTTGCAACAGAGTCAACCTCATACAGGCTGCGGGACCCAATTGCAATATTAATTTTGATTTCACTGGCATTAAAATTTGGAGAGAAAGTAAGAAAAATTTGTGATAGTGTCAGTGTCCTGGCAGGTGTCTCGTATTCTTTAGGAAGGTCGCATGTGAGAATGAAATAACAGTGCATTTTTGTTGTTGCCTGGCCTCCTGCATTCAACTCCAGAAGGTCCCCAGAAAGAGAGAGGCCAGCATCCTCTCAGGACACCTCTAAGTTGTCTTTTCAACTGATGGTGCCACATAGTCTCCAGGGGGTGACTGTAGTGGGTTATCAATAGAAAAAGAGACAACATTGTTTCTGCTAAAGACATCCTGAAGGGCTGCACACTCATTCCAAGAACACGCCTTTCTTCAGGGCTGTGCGAGCCTTTGGAATAGGTGTCAGAGTCATTCTGTCAGTTGCAAACACCCAGCTAGGTGCCAGGTTCTAGGCTGCATGTGAAGAATGCAGATATGGAAGCCACAAATCACAGTGGCCTTTACAACCAGCATGGAGCAAGTGACAGCCCTCCATGGAAATCACCAGCATTCCTACTGTCTCCACTAAGGGTCTTGGCTGACAACTGCAGCCTCCTCTCATGTCCCCCGGCCACTCCAGCCTCCTTCTGTCTTACATGTCAAGCTCACCTCTCCACAGGCCATTGTTCCTCCATAATATTCTCATACCCATCCTGCAAGTTTCAATTCAAATGTTATCATGTCCTCACGGAGATATCCAGGACGCCTTACCTAAACCCTCCTGCACTCTCTTGACTGTTTTTCTTCATAGCCTCCTCAGTACATGGAATAGAACATAATCATTTGTTGTTTTTCTCTCTCTCCCAGAGGAATGGAGTCTCAGTGTGTGTAGATCCTCATGGGACACCTGGCACGTGGAAGGTGCTCAAGAACACATGCTGACTGGCTAAGTACATACAGCCCAGTGTGTGGCTTCACACCAGTGTACACAGCCTGAATCACTCACCATGGGCCACGGAGGTGGATGAGTAGAAAAAAGTCCAGAACTGCCCTGGTGGGTTAGCTCAGTTGGACAGTCATCTGAAAACACCAAAGTATGTGTTCAAACTCCTTAACGACACATAGGATATAGGACAGAGAATTGTGGAAAACAACAAAGCATTATCGGGGAAGGTAAAATTACAGATGCTATGACTAAATTGTGGGTACATAAGGCAATGTGGGAATGGGAGAAGCGTGGTGAAGAAAGGTCGTCATGGGCGAGAATGGAGACCTGTGGGACACTAGGAGCAATGGGTCATGGGAAAGAGGAAATTGTGTTTCAGAACAGAGAAGAGTGGGAAAAACAAGCAATTGGAGGAGATAGGAGACACTGTGGGAGAGATAGAGGCAGGCCGCTCACATCCATCCACTATGCTCTGAATAGGACATGATTCTCCGGACTCTTCCAATGACAGCTTCCATATCCTACATGCCCATGCCTCCCCCCTACACCCCGTTATGTGCTATAACCCATATTGTGTACATCCGAGCTCCATTTCCTCGACCAGCCCCTCTTCTTTGCCACCATAGAGAAGGGATGCAATCTTCAAAGCCTCTCCCACCCTTTGTGGCTCCACCCTCAAATCAGCCTGTAACTGCACTTCAACAGAGTGCAGTGTTAAAGCTGCCCTCCCGCGCCCTCCTGCTGTGCAATGGAAACATTACAGTGCTGCTCTGGAAACTGTCAGAATTTGTGATTTAGTCCGCCCTTTGGTGCCCTCTCGTGGTGCATGAAGTACATTGCAGCTCAGCCTCCCCGTGTGCCCTGTTTCCCTATCGCTCTCCACTCTGCTACTTTCTGACATTATCAGTAACTTCAACCGAGCGCATTTGCTGTAAAAGCTGTCACGCAGCAGAGCTGTGTGCAGTGCCCACAGAAGATAGCATCCTGCTGTCCTGGCCGGATGGGTCAACTGGTTAGAACTTTATCCAAAGGCACAGAGATGGCTGGTTCTATTCCTTGTCAAGGTACACGTTCCTGTCTCACTTTCTCTTTTTCCTTCATGTCATTCTAAAATGATTTTTTAAAATAATTATTTAAAAAGAAAATACTATCCTGCTTTTCTAAAGACACCTGACTGGTTTGCATCACCAGGGAATATTTCATTATTTCTGCCTACAAATACAAACACACACAACACACATACACACACTTTTTATAATATCAACTGATGGCATGGTGGAGACATAGTCAGTGATGTGAGCATAAATCAGTTGCAAGGATAACTGACCCTGTCATTGCTCAACACAGCTTGGAGACTAAAGGCTGAATTCCTATCAAAGCTGCCCTTCTTTGCCCTCCTGTGGTGCAATAGAAACATTTTGTGCCCTCGTGGGCACAAAAGGCTGAATCCATCCTAATGGTAGCTGCTGCTTTTGCCATCTCATGGTTCATGAACAACATTGCAACACAACAGCTCTCTGTCCTGCTAGCCTGCTGCTTCTCCACATGTCTTTTGGCATCATCCGTACCTTTACTGGGGAGCATTTACTGTAAAAGCTGTCTCATGGCAGAGCCATCTCACTGTCAGTTGAAAATACTATCCTGCTTTGCTGCAGACACCTGACTAGCCTGCAACTCCAGTGCATTTTACAGTATTTATGACTACAAATATAAATGTATGCCTTCCAAATAATGAAAAGGTTGAGATATACGCAGTGAATTGAACATGAATCAATTCCAAAAATTCTTAAGACTGTCGCTGCTGAAAACGGCAGTAAATTAAAGGTTGAAATTGCTATACGTGCTCTTCTGCGCCCTCTTGTGGTGCATTTGGAGGACATTGCAGTGCCATATTATGACCAAAGGCTGAATGCTTTCTAATGGTAGCTGCTTGCTGCACCATCTCGTGGTGCATGAGCAACATTGCAGCACAGCAACTCCCTGTGCCCGGCTCGCCTGTTGCCTCTCCACTTGGCTGCGTTCTGGCATCAATAACTTTAGCCAAAAGCATAAATTTGGGCCCTGGCCGGTTGGCTCAGTGGTAGAGCGTCGGCCTGGCGTGCAGAAGTCCCGGGTTCGATTCCCGGCCAGGGCACACAGGAGAAGCGCCCATCTGCTTCTCCACCCCTCCCCCTCTCCTTCCTCTCTGTCTCTCTCTTCCCCTCCCGCAGCTGAGGCTCCATTGGAGCAAAGATGGCCCGGGCGCTGGGGATGGCTCCTTGGCCCCTGCCCCAGGCCCTGGAGTGGCTCTGGTCGCGACAGAGCGACGCCCTGGAGGGGCAGAGCATCACCCCCTGGTGGGCAGAGCGTTGCCCCTGGTGGGCGTGCCAGGTGGATCCCGGTCGGGCGCATGCGGGAGTCTGTCTCACTGTCTCTCCCCGTTTCCAGCTTCAGAAAAATACAAAAAAAAAAAAAAAAAAGCATAAAAAAAAGCACTGATTACAATGATTTTATTAACTTTACAAATGATTTGGACCTGGCATTTCATTGCAACATCTACAGAAGTTGCTGAGCATTTGATTGGAACAGCGATTTTTAACCTTTTGACTCTTGTGGCACACAAACTAATTGTTAAAATTATGCAGAAGAGAGGTCTGACATGAATGATAGTTATAATTTTGATTTATTCACACCACATGATTATTGTTGTGTTGGCTATTGTCAGTTTATTAGTCTGATTATCTAAGGGAAAGGACTCAGTGCCCCTCACTAGTGAGGTATCGCGTATTTTAAAAATTCTTGCAGCACACTGTTTGAAAATAACTGGTCTAGAAGGAATTTATCCATTTTGGAGAGCACACTCGTGGGCCATTTCTATTATCACAGAAAGGACCCTCAGGGAGACGCTGCACCATGATGTTGAGACTGGGCCTGTGGGATGCTCCATCCTGACAGAGTAGAGATGGGAAGGCAAGAACACAGTTCTAAAGCAGAAATGTAGAGTCAGGGAAGATGGGTCAGTGTAGGGATCGGAAAAAAAAAACCAACACATGGTATTTAGCAGTCTGTATTTTGCAGACAGAGGTACTGGGAACTGGCTGGCTGTGTACTGGCATCTGCCCAACCCCCCACCTCACCTGTCTAATTAAATTCACAAGGAACTGTTCTTCTCTGCTCGTTCTGTGTGCCCATGTTCATGGGAAGAGACTAGAAGCGAGTTTCTTCTTGGTGTAAAGTTAGCTTGACTAATATGGTGGGGGTTGTCTTTGAGTTGCCTTGGAAACTTAAATTGAACTGCTAATGGCTCATGTTACCCAGAAATAAAGACAGATGTCTTTCTGGGGCGGCTGTATTTCTGCGGCCCAAAACAGTAGTGACTGTTGGCAAGGAGCTGTGGTTTCCTCACCAAACCATCTGTATATATGCACTCATACTCCTGAGACCTGCAATTTCAGTTCTTTTTAATTTTGAAAGAAATAACAGTACACAATACAGAGCTGCTATTGGAAATTCTTTCTATGAGGCCTCCCGAGGCAATGCTACACCCCTTTCCAACTAAAAGGACAACTAATGTTCATACTGCATTATAATCGTCATTCACGTGGGTTTTTGTGGTTTCAGGATTAAGCCTCTCAGCTGATGAAGGAGTTCCTTCCTTCCAGGGTTTGCTAAGGAATGGCCTTGGATGAGGCGCTGTCAGCAACAAGGGTTCTTGCTGCTGGGGTGACTGCCCAGCCACCGCTGTATCAGAGACGAGGGCTGGTTCCCCTTGCTGACAGAACTGTGCCACCTGTCACCTCTCCCTCTACTCCTTCTCTGCAGTGACATGGAATAAACCTGCTGCTGCTTCCTGATAGTAAGACATTCCCCCTCCCTCCAATTCTGACTTCCCCACTAAACACCCCCCCCCACACACACACTTCTTTTCATCATGGATTCCTGACCCCTAAGTAGCCCAACACAGCCTCTGAATCACACCAACTTATTCTTATAAACGTTCTTATTGATACACAAGAGAGTGGAATGTTGTATCCTGAATGGGGTCCTCTGAGCGTAGAGATGTAACAGTTCTGTTGACTGCAGCCTAAAGCGATGTGGTTTGGGGAGACCGCTGTGACCACTTATAACCACCCTTCCCGACTGGTGCCCCAGCGGGTCACTATGCAAATGCTTCAGACAAAACTGGCTAAGGTAGGGGAACTGCTGCTGCCCCTCAGAATTCTCAGCACCTGCAATTCCACTTCGAGTAAAGCAGATCATGTTCAAAGCTTACACTGAAATCCGTTTCCTTTTTGTGTCATAATAAAACCTTTCACAGAACAAAGTGGCAGGAGCTTGGGCACACACCCAGCCCCAGACCGGCCTGGGGGTTAACAGAATCCTTACCTTGACTGGGTGTCACTTAATAGCTCTATCTCATGGTGCCCTTTCAAGGTGACCTTCCGTTTGTATAATTTGGAAGGGTGCTGACAATTATGACACACCTTAGCAAAACATTCTGTTCTCTTTGATACAAATAATGCTTACTGGTGACATTTCTGTTCTCTTTGATGCAAATAACATTCACTGGCCATAACATTTACAAAAGGAGACAGAAAAAGTTACTGTCAGATAACGTTTAAGGCCACTGTGGGCAAAGCTGCTTTGAGGAGTGGGAGACAGAACCGTGGGCCATCTCCGGTTTACCCTGCTAGCATGATGGTGGAGTTTGGGTTGATGGTGACCAGGCCGGTCGGACTCCACTTTATGGTGTATATCTTTTTGCTCTAAGTCTGAAAGTCATGAACACATGTACCCTGCTTCATACTTCAGATCTAGAGAACACATGGGGACAACGTAAGCCAATGATGTTTCTGCAGCTGGGAACAGTTCAACATCAGTCATTCTGTGAGTGGCTGTTAGGTCTGCAGCTCCAGGAAAGTTCACCTACCCGCAGGTCACTGCCCAGGTGGAGGGGTGGGCAAAATCCTGGGGGCACCAGTGATAAGGCCACAGGGGAGGGGAAGGTCTCAGCATGATCCTCTAATAATCAACAGAAGTTAATAGTGACAGCGAGACAGAGTAGCGATGGGGAGAATTTACAGTGTCAGGAAGAGCGTCCGTTACAAAACTTTCAGTCACAGCTGCCACGAATGCAAGACTACAGGGATTGTCCAGGATCGAGCAGCCCATGCTTCCAGACCACACTACCTTTAATGTCATGTCATCTGAGCAGGATGCTAGCAACATCTCGGAAGAATCCCACTTGATGACATTGACATGGTTCTGAAAGAGAGCACAAGATTTTGAAAAAAATAAAGGCCCAAGAGTAGGTACCTTAGTGGTCCAGCAGAAGGCAAGAGTGCACAGTCATTTCTGAAGAGTGAACCTGAAGTTACAGGGGTAGAGAGCGCACCACCCAAACCCATCTCTCTTCCCCTTTTCTTACTCTGCCTTTTCCACTTGTTTAAGGCAGTGGTCGGCAAACTCATCAGTCAACAGAGCCAAATAGCAACAGTACCACAATTGAAATCTCTTTTGAGAGCCAAATTTTTTAAACTTAAAACTAGATAGGTAGGTACATCCCTTATCGAGGTAGCACCCGCATGTGCTATTTTGTGGAAGAGCCACACTCAAGGGGCCAAAGAGCCAGTTTGTCAACCAGGGGTTTAAGGTATTGGTGAACTGCCAAACAGCAGAAACAAAGTGGAGGTGGCTAGATAATAAACTTCAGCCAAAATTAGTCTTTGCGTAATTGAAATGTTACTTCATTAAGTTTTTTGTATGTTTGTTTTTTTGTTTTTGTATTTTTCCAAAGTTAGAAGCGGGAAGGCACTCAGACAGACTCCCACCTGTGCCCAACCGGGGTCCACCCAGCAAGGGGGCGATGCTCTGCCCATCTGGAGCATTGCTCTGTTGCGGCCAGAGCCATTCTAGCACCTGAGGTGGAGCCTCAGCACCCAGGCCAACTTTGCTCCAATGGAGCCTTGGCTGCGGGAGGGGAAGAGAGAGACAGAGAGGAAGGAGAGGGGAAGGGGTGGAGAAGCAGATGGGTGCTTCTCCTGTGTGCCCTGGCCGGGAATCGAACCCGGGGCTTCCACCCGCCAGGCCAAGGCTCTGCCACTGAGCCAACCAGCCAGGGCCTCATTAAGGTCTTTTCAGGAGAAAATTCCTTAGATATCAACACTGTTTACATTCCCTTACCCCATGTCAAGCTTATAAAACCAAAATTACTGTTAGCTTAACAGGAATTATCAGTGGCACCAAATAGGAGAGCTGTGTGGTTTTTAACTATATCATAAACAATCTTTTTAATTAACATAACATAAAAGTGCTCAGGACAAGGAGAAAGATAGCTAACCTTCATTTTAGACTCATGGTAACACCAAAGCATTTTTAAGAATGTGAGACAAAATGAAGCTGAACATGGCAAAGAGAATTTTAAAAATCTGATTTGTTAAGAAATTTTGAAGAGAGGCCCTGGCCAGTTGGCTCAGCAGTAGAGCGTCGGCCTGGCGTGCGGGGGACTTGGGTTCGATTCCCGGCTAGGGCACATGGGAGAGGCGCCCATTTGCTTCTCCACCCCCCCCCCCTTTCCTCTCTGTCTCACTCTTCCCCTCCCGCGGCCGAGGCTCCATTGGAGCAAAGATGGCCCAGGCGCTGGGGATGGCTCCTTGGCCTCTGCCCCAGGCGCTGGAATGGTTCTGGTTGCGGCGGAGCAACGCCCTGGAGGGGCAGAGCGTTGCCCCCTGGTGGGCAGAGCGTCGCCCCTGGTGGGCGTGCCGGGTGGATCCCGGTCGGGCGCATGCGGGAGTCTGTCTGACTGTCTCTCCCCGTTTCCAGCTTCAGAAAAATGCAAAAAAAAAGGGGGGGGGAAGAAATTTTGAAGAGAAATGAACTAATCTCACAAAACTTGAACAGGAAATTGGTACTGATAAATGAAAGACCTGGATGAATCCTGAGACACACACTCACCCGATGTGTACGGTGAAGAGGGTCCAGGAGCAACTGAACCAAAAAGATGTATAAGACCTAAGTTTAAGAGTTAAAATTATGTGTATTTTACATTTAATTTAAGTTTGGTAGAGAAAATTCAAATGTAATTTTTTTTTTTTTTTGTATTTTTCCGAAACTGGAAACGGGGAGACAGACAGACTCCTGCATGCACTCGACTGGGATTCACCTGGCACGCCCACCAGGGGGCGATGCTCTGCCCACCAGGGGGCGATGCTCTGTTGCAACTAGAGCCATTCTAGCGCCTGAGGCAGAGGCCACAGAGCCATCCTCAGCGCCCAGGCCAACTTTGCTCCAATGGAGCCTCGGCTGCAGGAGGGGAAGAGAGAGACAGAGAGGAAGGAGAGGGGGAAGGGCAGAGAAGCAGATGGGCACCTCTCCTGTGTGCCCTGGCTGGGAATCGAACCCGGGACTCCTGCACGCCAGGCCGACACTCTACCACTGAGCCAACCGGCCAGGGCCTCAAATGTAACTTTTAAAGTAGGATTTTTTCTTGCTTTTCTTCTTTGGTATTTTACCCATTAAAAATTATTTCTTAAAAACTAGAATTATTTAAAGAAGCAGCATCCAGTTCTATAGTAATTTAGCAGATTTATATGAAGGGAAAAAAGCAGAAACCAACTGGTAGATCTATAATATGCAAATATAAATAGATATAAAATTTTATTTTAATAATACTCTTTATCACTTCAATTTAAATCATTCCATTATGAAAATGTCGTAATTGAAGAGACTATTTCTTCAAAACTCTAAATTAAGCAGAGCTTTGTCAATTAAATTTACAGCAATACAGCCTTTAGAAATACATAATTCTTCATTTTACAATATTTCCCCTTTCAAATTTGTCGTGGTTTGTCCAATTTAAAATATAAGGCACCTAACGCTATGAAAGGACAATACAGTATACGTAGTGTAAGTACCAGATCTTCTCATTCTTTCCGAATCCAAATCTGCATGAGAACATTTGTTACATAAATTAAACATTTTTATGTTAATTTGCAATATTCTACAAACTCAAAAATATAATCTGTACCTATTATAGGAAGCTTAATTTAGCATTTGACCTGTAAGACTGATCTACAAACTAAACGATTTCTTCAAAACATTTTCATAATACAGTCCAGCACTAAACAAATAATATGTGAAGATAAAAGTCTCCAAAGCATTAGGATTAGTTCCAATTCTTTCATCAGCTGAATTCCTTGAGAGTGTAGGGCAGGGCGTCCCTCGGGGGCTGTGAGCGGAGACCTCCTGCAGCTAGCTGTCCTGACACACAGCCACACAGCACAGGACTGCAGTATGACAATGAAAAACACTGGTATGAGGAAAATATATTTTAGAGTTCCAAAGAACTGAAACTATGATTTTTCAGATTAGGCACTGAATCATTTTTCTCCAAAAACTTGCTGGAGATTGTCTCTTCGCTGTATAATGTTCCATTGTCAAGCTGAAAATAAGAATAAGTATAAAAAACTATCATTAGATAGTAAATGTCATAGCTTTAATTTTCTATAATTTATATTTTAAAAAGCAAATTATTTTAACATTGAAATATATATCAAAGACTGTATCTATGTGTATTTATAATTACATGATATGTATTCTATATAACTGGTTACTGAAACTTGCGAGTACTAACCCGGTTCCAGTGGAAGACCCTGTAGTAAGTTAATCGCGGTGCCTTTCCCCACCGCCCCACTGGGGCTCCTGCAACCTGTCCCACTCTACGCTGCCGCCGTCCCTGCTCCGCAGGCTTCACTGGCTCCCCTCCCTCCAGCTCTCACTTCCCCCTGTGGGGGTGGGCATGAATGTGAGCATGGGAATAATGCAGAGCATACCAGGGAGGGAAATGGATAAATTATAGCAATAAAAAGCTTTAAAGAATAACTGTGGATTTTTTAACATTTAAAGATGGAAAATAAACACATAGTTAGTTCTAATTGGTCCCTAAATCCTCAATAAAAAGACAGTAAACAATTTTTTTTTAATGGAATAAACCATATGGACAAAGAGAAGAGCAGAGATAAGAAAACAGCAGCTAATTCATAGCCAGCAATGAGAAATATGATCAGGCATCAACCTAAAGTGAAGAAACAACTAAAAACAAGCAGTTGGGTACAAATTATATATAAAAAGCAGTTAGACACTCCAATGCCCTTCCCTATTTTTCACAGTTGGTGCCTCAACCCAGGAGAAAATTTGAGGTTTATTCCCTAAAAAACAGGGTTTCTGGATTGGGAAAATGCCAACACAATCTATGTGGCTCAGGTAAAAGTAACGTTTGTATAATCCTAACAATGTAAATGCTGATAATAGATCTATCTAAATTTATGCACTAAATAAGCTGATAAGGAAGAAGGAACGATACAGGGTTGGGAGACAGGCGGGGGGGGGGGGGGGGCGCAGAGGAGGTGGACACGTAAAAGGAATCTATCCTCTTCTTTTACCACAGTGGGAAAATCAACTGAATATACCTAAAACTGAGGAATCAAGACACAGAAGTATACACATGGTACTTAGAGCAACAGCGAGGAAAACACCAGAAGACGAGACAAGAGTTTGGAGTAAGCCCTGAGAATGGGGAAGGAGAGCAGGAGCGCTGGTGCAGAGCAGGGCCACAGCTGCCTCCTACAGGACGTCCTGCAGAACTAACTCTGCTGACAACAGGCATACACAGCCATCGTAACAGAAGGGGAAATGGCCAACCACAGAAAAACAGAACCAAGACCATAACTTTCAGTTTAGATATGCAATTAACATGAAGAATTTATTTAGGCTTCAAGATCAGTGTGACTACAAGAAGTTAGTTGACAGCAGGTGAACGCAATGTTCTAGGTGAATGCTACGGGAACCCAGCTGCAATCAGGAGACACTTCAGTCTAAATTGCCTAAAGTTATCTCAGAAGAAAGGGACTCGAATGTCCAGAATTTCAGTAACTTACTGTGATCTCTCATTCTCAATAAATAATCACTTTCGTACCTGCCAATGATGTATGTATATTTCAAGCATTCAGTGAAACATAAAATATCGTGTACTTTATGTTAGGTAAGAAATATAAAAGATAATATTTCAGTTTCTTTTTAAAGACTTTATTCGTTTTAAAAGAGAGAGAGAGAAAAGAGGGGAGGAGCAGGAAGCATCAACTCCCATATGTGCCTTTGACCAGGCAAGCCCAGGGTTTCGAACCAGTGACCTCAGCATTCCAGGTCAACACTTGATCCACTGCGCCACCACAGGTCAGGTGGTATTTCTTAAAATTAAAAAAATACTGGCCTAACCTGTGGTGGCGCAGTGGATAAAGCGTCGACCTGGAAATGCTGAGGTCGCCGGTTCAAAACCCTGGGCTTGCCTGGTCAGGGCACATATGGGAGTTGATGCTTCCAGCTCCTCCCCCCTTCTCTCTCTCTGTCTCTCCCTCTCCTCTATTAAAAAAAAAAAAAAAAAATACTGGGGAAATTTTCTTGAAACATTGTTACGTGAAAAAGCACAGTCAAAATACACACTGTGCCAGTTATGACAACACACACATGTATAGAAAAAAGACTGAACATACATCAAAGTATTACTGTTTTTCTGAGTTTTATACTCATAGAGAAAAAATATGTTTCTAAAGTATATCATTAAGTAAAATGATGACCCTTACCATGAATAAAAGTAACAGTTAAAACTTGGGATCACTTAGTTTGAATCAAGTACTAATATTGTACATACTTCAAACTTATAAAGTATTCAATACTTCTAACAACCTTATGAGAGAGATTCTGTTGTAACCCCATTTCACAAATAAAAAAATTGGGCAGAGAGAGATTAAAAACTTTGTATAAGGTCACACAGCTAGTGCATGGAGAAGCTAGAATTGAAACCCAGTTTAGCCTCTAGGTCAGGGGTCGGGAACCTATGGCTCATGAGCCAGATGTGGCTCTTTTGATGGCTGCATCTGGCTCGCAGACAAATCTTTTAAAATAATAATAACATTAAAAATATAAAACAGTCTCATGTATTACAGTCCATTCATTTTCTACCACTCATGTCCATGATTGCGGGTGGCTGGAGCCAATCACAGCTGTCCTCCGGGACAACACCCAATTTTTATTGGATAATGCCTAATGTACATGGATCGTTGTATGGCTCTCACAGAATTACATTTAAAAATATGTGGCGTTCATGGCTCTCTTAGCCAAAAAGTTTCCCGACCCCTGCTCTAGGCTAAACTGCCTCTCAAACAACTAATTATGGAAATTCAATTCTTTATTTAAGCAATATAAGAATTAGAACCTTAATCAACACTGATGCCAGCCAACATACAAACCTGGAATACTGACAAGAGCTAACTAGCTCCATCCTCCTGAGCAACATTGTGCATGGGAATAAGACTCTCACACTGTTCGCTGTCTTCTGGAACCCTTTAAAAAAACACACAACAGTTAGTGAAAGCTTTAGAGCTGAAAGAAACCCTTAAAAATGACCCATACAAATGACTGCAGCTGTGTAGTCAGAACTAAGACTAGGGCAAAATTTTCCAATAACTTGTCCCAAGTTCTTTTTATGGTAGAATGTGAAAAGTTTTTTCTCTTTAAAAAGTTGTTGGCCCTGGCCGATTGGTTCGGCGGTAGAGCGTCGGCCTAGCATGCTAAGGACCTGGGTTCGATTCCCGGCCGGGGCACACAGGAGAGGCGCCAATTTGCTTCTCCATCCCTCTGCCGCGCTTTCCTCTCTGTCTCTCTCTTCCCCTCCCGCAGCCAAGGCTCCATTGGAGCAAAGATGGCCCGGGCGCTGGGGATGGCTCTGTGGCCTCTGCCTCGGGCGCTGGAGTGGCTCTGGTCGCAACATGGCGACGCCCAGGATGGGCAGAGCATCGCCCCCTGGTGGGCAGAGCGTAGCCCCATGGTGGGCGTGCCGGGTGGATCCCGGTCGGGTGCATGCAGGAGTCTGTCTGACTGTCTCTCCCTGTTTCCAGCTTCAGAAAAATGAAAAAAAAAAAAAAAAGTTGTAAAAGGCCCTGGCTGGTTTGCTCAGTGGTAGAGCGTCGGCCCAGCATGTAGATGTCCAGGGTTCAATTCCCAGTCAGGGCACACAGGAGAAGCGCCCATCTGCTTCTTCACCCCTCCCTCTCCCCTGTTTTCCCTCTCTTTCTCTCTCTCGCCCTCTTCCCATCCCATAGCCATGGCTCAATTGGTTCAAGCGCATTGGCCCCAGGCACTGAGGATGGCTCCATGGAGTCTCCACCTCAGGTGCTAAAAATAGTTCAGTTGCAAGCTTGGCCCCAGATGGGGGTTACTGGATGGATCCCAGGAGGGGCACATGCAGGAGTCTGTCTCTCTATCGCCCCTCCTCTGACTTGGAAAGAAGGAAAAAAAAAGTTGAAAAAGAAAATTTGTGGCAATGTTATATTATGAATTTTATTTAAACCAATAAAATTTTTCTACATTTAAATTTGTTATAGCAAAACAGTAAGCATTCTGGTTTTACCAGTGAATCAAAAACATTAAAAAAAGAAAAAGTAGCCTGACCAGGCAGTGGTGCAGTAAATAAAGCGTCGGGCTGGGATGCCGAGGACCCAGGTTCGAGACCCCGAGGTCGCCAGCTTGAGCACGGGCTCATCTGGTTTGAGCAAAGGACCCAAGGTCGCTGGCTCAAGCAAGGGGTTACTCGGTCTACTATGGCCCCACGGTCAAGGCACATATGAGAAAGCAATCAATGAACAACTAAAGTGCCACAATGAAAAACTGATGATTGATGCTTCTCATCTCTCTCCATTCCTGTCTGTCTGTCCCTATCTATCCCTCTCTCTGACTCTCTGTTTCTGTAAAAAAAAAAAAAAAAAAAAAAAAAAAGAAAAAGTAGTTGTGAAGAAACTATCTTATCAACCTAAAATTCTGCACAAATTATTTACTTTTTACTTGGCAACATACATATATAAATTATATGCTTTCAATAATTCTTCACATAAATCTTTAAAAGTGAGGCCAGCATGAATCTCAGTTTATTTAGTAAACATTATTTTAAAAAAATTTACATTGTGATTAAACCTACCTCTGGATTCGATGCTTTCTGCATATAAAGGCAAAAATTCTTCTGATTCCCACCATAACAGGATCCCAATTATTATAATGGCATAGGAGAGTTACAATAAAAAATGAAAAAAATACAGGGATAGCGCCTGCAAAAAATAACCAAGAAAACTGCACCTGAAAATAATAAGAAAAGAAACCCCACAATTATCATGAAGACAAACTTCCCTTTTAATAAAGCCTTCCATTTATGAAGAGTTGCAGGAATAAGTTAAAACATCAAGAAAATACTACTACGTACACTAGTATTAAATAAAAGGATTCAGGACTTCAATATACTAATCCCATGTTTAAATTACCAACAAAACTACTTCTCTCTGGAAAACAGCTGAGAGAAAAGCCAGGAAGATATGCATTTCATCTACTAGGCACAGTATGGCTGAGACCAGAATTATAAAACTTTAAGCTTTTGTTTTACGCATCACATCACCTATTTCTTCTTTACCGATTACTGCTTATTCTCAAGTTGATTACTCCCTTCAGTTTCTGAAGTCATCATCAAAAACTCACATTTTAAAAAACTGTTAGCTCTCGTTGTGATATGTTGTATTGTCATAATTTTTTTCTTGAGACAGTACTAAAAACAGATAAAACTCTTAAATGCAATTTTTATAAACCTTTTATTAACAATCTGCAAGAAACTTTAATCCTAACACTTAAAAGGGGCTTGATTATCTAGTAACAAATGAGAAAAATTCAAAAGGGAAATCATGACTATGTAAAATAAAGGCTACGAACAGGAATCCTTTCATGGAGAAATGCCAGGCAGAGAGGACGGCAGCCAGTCCGCCCCCGCCGTGCACAGGGCTCGGCATCACCAGCCAGGCAGAGAGGACGGCAGCCAGTCCGCCTCCGCCGTGCACAGGGCTCGGCATCACCAGCCAGGCAGAGAGGACGGCAGCCAGTCCGCCTCCGCCGTGCACAGGGCTCGGCATCACCAGCCAGGCAGAGAGGACGGCAGCCAGTCCGCCTCCGCCGTGCACAGGGCTCGGCATCACCACGCTGACCCGCCAACCCATCACTTCATCGGGGTGGACGAGGAAATGAAAAATAACGAGATGCTGTAAAGTGACGCCCCAAAATTATTCTTCTCTTTTTCTTCTTTCAAGTAGTTGACCTTTACCACATAGATTTAACAAATATCAAAAACAAATGTCAAAAAAGCCTGCACTAGGCCTGATGTGGTGGCGCAGTGGATAAAGCGTCGACCTGGAAATGCTGAGGTGACCGGTTCGAAACCCTGGGCTTGCCTGGTCAAGGCACATATGGGAGTTGATGCTTCCAGCTCCTCCCTCCGTCTCTCTCTCCTCTCTCCCTCTCTCTCTCTCCTCTCTCTCTCTCTCTCCTCTCTAAAATGAATAAAATAAAAATTAAAAAAAAAAAAAAAGCCTGCACTGTGTGACCAGTGATGATGCAGTGAATGGAGCAATGGCCTGGGATGCTGAGGTCCCAGGTTTGAAAACCTAAGGTCACTGGTTTGAGCAAGGGGACACTGGCTCAGCTGGAGCCTCCCCAAAGTACATATGAGAAGCAATCAATGAACAACTAAGGTGCCACAACTACAAGTTGATGTTTCTCATCTCTCTCCTTTTCTGTCTGTCTCTCTCTCACACTCAGAAAAGAACAAAAAAAGAACCCTGCATGATTAAATTCAGAGACTTAACTACAACATAAGGTGGTCTGCTTTAAAATTAATAAGAATAGTAACTCCTACCTTTAAAATAGGGAGTAAAAATTATGCTTGCCCTCTCCAAGGGTTAATAAAACAAGGTATAGAATCATAGACAAGACTCCCTCTAGTGGGAAACATACTATCTCGTAGCACCATACAGCAATGGAGTTTTTTATGAGGGACTCACAATGCATAACACATGAATAATCACTGACAATTTTAAACATGCACATTCTGCTCATATGGTACACACACAGGCTGAGTCAGCCTAATAACACCGAGGAAAGATCAGTGAGTAAGAGAAAATATAAAGCCTTCTTATTGTTATTAAGTTATTGGTGTAACCAATTCTAGGAACATTTGCCAGCATACTTAATAATCTAGAAAAACTATGATATTCTTAAACGACTCAAGAGCAGAAAAATATGAAACACTTAAGATTAATGAGAGTTAAAAATGTAGATATAGCTGATAGAATGACTTCATGAATATTCAACTAAAACCCTAGGTGACTTTTAAAGGCAAAGTTCACTTTTAACAATGCAGTTATGTGTTGCCACATAATTAAAAACTTCTACTTTGATTTTCAAAGAGCTAGGAAGACAATTTTTAAAAATGAAGACATTTTTTAACAAAGAAAATTGCCCATATAAACAAAAAAAAGTCTAATTCCTAAATATAAATCTGAATACAATCAGGGATGGTTCCTATTATTCAAAATATCAATTATAAATAGGTTAAAATATCAATTTGTTTTAAGCACAATAAATACTGTTAATAAATGCTAACATTTCAGAAACAATATATAAATATAGCTGGTTAATAGAATCAAAAAGGCTCATGAGTAGATTTCTCTATCATGATTTTGGTACAGCTCTGGGCCACAGCCTGCTGCTTTTTCCAGAAGGTACCTTCTTACTCTCAATTCCCACCAGAGACAGCCTAGTCATTTAAATAGCTGTCCAATAACAGATGTGAAGACAGACAGACAGACACACACACACACACACACACACACACACTCCATTTCTTGTGTTTTGCCTTCATCTTAAAGTATCTGATTAAACAAATTATAAAATCATTTAATAAAATTAGATCCCCTGTGACCATTCTCCTTTAAAAATTAACCTTCAATTTTTATTTTTCAAATCTAAAAGAGCTGATATTTTCAAAATATCGGTAAGTTAATTTGTACAATGGTCTACCAAAATCCTCTAATCAGAAGCACATCCCGTTTCACTAGAATAATTTTAGTTATTATTCAAGATTATAACCCTGATATGTAGAAGGACCTGGATATTATTTAAATCTATATAAGAATCTAATATGTGTAAATTTAGTGTTATATATATTTTATAATACATTCTTTATAAGTGCATGGTACATAAGATAATTCTCAATTAAGGAGATCTTCATTTTTAACCATGACAAATAAGAATTTATTATACCAAAAAACAAAGTATCAGCACAGCATTTTTTTAAAAAGACAGATATTATTGAGAGTATTTTGCCTTTATCTTAAAACATGCACAAAGATCTAAAGAAAAACAGCTTTCAAAATTATAACTTCTACATATTATAAGCCTTTAGGCTTTCAAGTATTTCCTTTTCTAATGATATTAAACTACCCCCAAACACCCCCACACCCAAAACACACACCATTTTGTTACTTAGAAGCTTACAAATATCGAACTGAGTGATACATGGCTACACTACATCTTTTAGCATTAGCCAATGGCACACCTCTTCTCTTCATTAACCCTAAGGAGCACTAAAGAAACTCCTCCCTTCAGGCTGCTGGAAGAAACACAAATTCTCTTTTCTGCAATGTTTGCAATATTGCCAAGATTTATAACACGATCCCCGTATCCAGACCAAGACTTCATAGAAGAAGAAGCCCTGCCCTGCTGACTTAGAGAGAAACAAGCACTTGCGGAGAAACAACACTGCTCGTATTGCACAGTGTTAAGCAGGTTATCTTAGAAATCAAAACTCCTACTTACATGTAAAATCAATCTTCTACTCCACACTGCTAACTTAACAAAGAACGTAAGGGACATAATCAGCTACAAACTGGTGAACTACATATGAAGATACTGCTCTTAGATTAAAATTTGAAAAGTTAATATAAGAGATTAGCTACTTTTTAAATCTCTATGTAGTAAAGCACCTTGGGAGAGAGGGCATTAAGTATTATTCATGATTGTATCTCTTATAATTTAGTCACATCTCTTAACTTTCATTATCCCAGTTTTTAATAGTGAACATAGGCCTGACCAGTGGTGGCATAGTGGATGAAACATTGACCTGGGACACTGAAGACCCAGGTTTGAAACTCCAAGGTCACCAGCTTGAGAGCAGGCTCACCAGCTTGAACATGGGGTCGCTGGCTTGAGCAAGAGGTCAACTGGCTCAGTTGTAGCCCCTAGGTCATGGCACATATGAGAAGCAATCAATGAACAACTAAAGTGATGTAACTACGAATTGATGATTCTCATCTCTCTCCCTTCCTACCCGTCTCTCTCGTTCACAAAAATAAAAAATAAAAATAAAAAAATAATAAGTAACAATAAACATAGAATATCTAATAAATAGTTTCGCCTTACCTTTTGCATACACATGTCAGCTATTATGGACAGAGGTATTGTAAGGCTTAGTGCAAGTGTGCCTATCAATGATGAGGTAAGAAAGCAGCCCCTAAAAAAAGAAAAAAGAAAACATTCATTTCCATATTAAAAAAGTAAAAGAACTAAAGAAAAACAATGATCAAAGACTACCTACCCTAAAATATAGATGTGAGAGATCAAAAGCAAAAATAAAAGCTCAGGATGAACGGAGACACAATAAATAATGAAGTTACTAGGATAATTCTTAAAGTTTATCTTGAAATAGTAGAAATCCAAATATATAAATATAAACATTTTGAGGTGGTTTATGCTATTATCAAGATCTGCTTACAGATATTATTCAATTTTGAATGTAGAGCTTATATGTCCTTAATGTATTTTACAAAACTCTCAAGAGTTAGTATAGTAATAATTTGCTAAAAAAAGAAGGCAGCTTTATTAAAATTTTAGGACAGTATCTCACAACATAGATTTTAAGAAAGTGATAAGCAAATGTGAGTCTGTCTTCAAAGCAAAAATATCTCACCCTCCTGAGAACTAAGTCATTAGATGCATGTTGCTCTTTTGGTTTGACTTAACATTGAAAAAAAAAACCTGAGTATTTTTAAAGGATATTTCCTTATTGTTTTCTATTTTTCTAGTAATTGTCCTAACCAAAACTGATTTTATTTCCACCTTAGACTAGCAATTATTTTATTTTCACCTTAAACTATCAAATATTTGTATCAAATTTTAAAATATAAATCTGCATATAATTTGGTTCAGTTGGAGAAAAAAATGAACGAAAGCATTATACCAAATAGATGAGTCTTTTATAAAGACTAATAATTTGGGTGTACAAAAATGAATTATAGGCCAAGATAAAACCATAATATATATAATTAGGATTAGGATTACAGACCCATGGAAATTATAGGCAAGCAAATTCTAGCTCAGTATAGAATTACCACTGCAAAAAAAAAAAAAAAGAGGCTATCTCTTGAAAGTGTCACTTGAAGTATTCAATAAACACTGGACAATCAATTAGTTCTAACTGATACAGTACAGAGAAATCAAGTAGGTGCCCATTACTCAGAAGCTGCTCTGTAAAATGAGAGTTTGGGGGTTTTATGTCTTTTTTTCTTTCCTTTTTTCTCTCTTTTTATTTTGCTTTCCCCCTCTCCTCTGTGTGTGTGTGTGTGTGTGTGTGTGTGTGTGTGTGTGTGTGTGTGTGTGTTTTAATGTAGCATATGTTCTTAGAGATTTATAATGCAAAATACAATAAAAAGTCTGATATGCTTCTTATGGTTGTTTTGAATTACCAACACATAGAATTTAAGGGCTATGTTTGTTTCATTACTTATTAACTTTACTGTTACCGAGTTATTACTATAAGTACTCTTAAACATTTGATTGTAGAAGTATATCTGAAAAATAAACCTTGAAGTAATGAAAAATCCATTCTAGATAAAGATAAACATAGCTTTGATCATATCTGACTTTCAGTGTCCGATTTAACTATTCAATAATAAATACTCCTAATACATTGTTGGGAATATAAATTGTATTCTCCTGTGGAGAACGATTTTGCAGCTATCAAAATCTAAAATCTACATGTTTGATGAAGTCTTTTTCACCCACAGGCATTTATCCTATAGAATGCTAACATATATGCAAGGACATATATGAGAATATTCAATACGGTTTCTCAATAAGAAAGTGGTAAAAACATTATGTTCTATCCATTGTGTAACACAATGGATTACAATATAGTATTTTAAAATATAGGCTTTTAAAAAATGAATTAACTCTAAGTGCTGTTATGTAAAGATTCATAAGAAAATTTGTGAAAAAAATAAAGTACTGAATAATAATAAAGTACTGAATATTTTATGTGTTAAAAATAAACTGAGGGGAATATTAAGAGACTGATACATGTTTCTGTATGTAAAGGAAATAGTGTAGATGGTTCACAAGGTAACAGTGTTGTCTCTAGGGGAAATAAAATGAAAATCTGAGGTAGAAGAGAGATTTAGTTTTCATTGTAAACCCTTTTGTACACTATTGTATGCGTTACTCTTCTAATTTTAAATGTTAAATTAAAAGGCAATAAAATACTGTAAAACATGCAATTTTTAATTCCTTTAAATTTAAAATTTTCAAAGGGAGTCACTTCTAAAATCTCACATAATGGAGAGATTACATGTCACAACTCATATTTGATCATCCCCAGTGCCTACATTAAATTCTGAACATAATGAAACTCTATTGTATTATGTTTGTTAAAAATAAAGCTCTTGATAAAGAATGAGCCTTTTAAAATTTGTAGGTGACACAGTTCATGTTTACTATGAGCCTCAATGTAATAATAGTAATAAGGATCAAACCAAACCCTTTAGTCTAATATCCAAAGAAAAATTTATTTCTTTCAAATAGGTAAAAATGCTTTGCTTTGGAATTTTCTAATTTAAACTAAACTTAGAAAACTAGAAAATATGAATTTGTATTAAAATACAATGAACACATAATTACTTAAAGGATATGGTTCACTGGGTTGAACCATATGAAACTGCAGTCAAAAATGGCTATAGCCTTGGCCAGTTGGTTCTGTGGATAGAACATCAGCTGGCGTATGGACATCCTGGGTTCAACTCCCAATCAGAGTACACATAAGAAGGAACTGCTTCTCTCCCTCTCCTCCTCCTCTCCCTCCTTCCCCTCCTGCAGCCAGTGGCTCAATTGGTTTGAGTGTAGCCCCAGGCACTGAGGATAGCTTGGCTGGTCCAAGAGTCAGCCTCTGGCACTAAAAATAGCTCAGATTCAAGCATCGGCCTCAGACAGGGATTGCCGGGTGGATCCCGGTCAGGGCACATGCGGGAGTCTGTCTATCTCCCTTCCTCATATTAAAAAAAAATGGCTTAAGATCAGTAACTTCTTATGGTTCACCTATAGTGAACAGTGTACAAGGACTAAATTAAATCAAATCACAACAAGTACTTTTACCTGCTCAGAGCCAAGAGTGAAGAGAGGCAAGAGAAATGACAGAACAAAAGAAGCGACAGGACAAGGACACAAGAAGGGTATGATACATGTTATCATATATATGTATTAATATGTAAAACAGGCCCCAGCCAGTTGGCTCAGCAGTATAGCATCAGCCCAGCATGTGGAAGTCCGGGGTTTGATTCCCAGTCAGGGCACACAGGAGAAGCGCCCATCTGCTTCTCCATCCTTCCCCCTCTCCTTCCTCTCTGTCTTTCTCTTCCCCTCCCACAGCCGAGGCTCCATGGAAGCAAAGTTGGCCTGGGTGCTGAGGATGGTTCCATGGCCTCTGACTCAAGCACTAGAATGGCTTCAGTTGCACCGCAGCAACGCCCCAGATGGGCAGAGCATCGCACCCTAGTGGGCATGTGGGGTGGATCGTGGTTGGGCTCAAGTGGGAGTCTGTCTGTCTGCCAACCTGCGCTTCTCACTTTGGAAAATTAAAATTAAAATAATAATAATAATAATAATAATATGTAGAACAAAATATGTAAGTCATTTTGGTTAAAAGTGAGCACCTAAAACGCATGTAAAGAAAAATGGAAATAAATCCCTGGTCAGGGCACAGACGGGAACAGATTGATATTCCTGTCTATCTCTCTCCCTTCTTCTCTCACTAAAATCAATAAATAAAAAATTTTTAAAAAGATGAAAAAATGAATGAGCAAATGTATTCTGAATTCAAAGAGTTTTAGATTAGCAAAGGAATGTAAGTACATAAATTACTACAGTACACAATAAATCTTTAAATACTACATGAAAGAGTGAGTGTTAAGGATATCAAGAAAATAGAGAGTTTTATTTTAAACTGGTGAAGAAGAAGCATAGGCAGAACATAAAGAATGACTTCATAGAAAAGGCTATTTTTGTTGCAGCCTTTTGCAAGGGAAAACTAGCCAGCAGTCTTACGTGTCATATAATAAAATTCACTTAGGAGTTTAAGTACAATTTGTGTTTCTCTTTAAGTTCCTATCAAGCACTATATTTGAAAGCTTTCTTAAACTACATACATGATATTTCTTCAAACTATTTTAGTATTATTATCACATATCAACATATTTGATATTATAACATTTCAAAGTATGTCAATATCTCTAGTCAGAGATTAGGGTTTACATCTCTGGCTCACCCACATAAAGAGTCCTGAGAATAAACAAATAAAGTCTTCAAAATAAGTGAGGCTCTTAAACAAGCAGTCCCTCCGATTCTCACTTAGAGCTCATGTCATTCATACAAGACACACACCTTGTAAGACTGGATGTCCAGGAAACCTTTAATTTGCATAACAATGGACTTTCAAAAATAACTTTGCAAGTTCAGATCATTCATAGTCATTCATTCATTAAATATTTATTGAGCTTTTATGTTCAAGACACGACTATACACAGGACTAATTAAAAGTTAAACAACAAAGCGCCCTAACGAAGTTATTATATCAAACTGTTCAGTGTGTGAGGTGAGAAGGTGTACAGGAAGGGCCAGCAGAAGACAAAACATAAATGCTTCAACTATCCAAAAGTCCCTAACCTGGTAACTAATAGATCATAGGGTAAGAAACAGTACATACCACAACCACAGGAACTCTGAGAGAACTGTTCCAATAAGGCCATTAATGATAATGCACATTAATACTACTTTATTGGGAAATTCAAAGTCCTCAAATCCAGTATAATGAAGTAAAAAAAAACCTGGCCATAAGAGCAGCAGATTAAACAGACCTACAAAACCTAAATATGTACAAAAGAGAAAAAAGTTAGTGTTCGTAATTCATTTAAATTTTCCAACCTTATAACTCTATACTTAGAAAACAGATTTTGTACAAAGGGTTCCCATAGCTTTTCTTAACTGGAACTTCTGTTTCTTTGTCTTTATAGTCAGTCCTGTGAATAACTCAACACCAGAAAGAAAACTGTACCAAGCAACTGGTGATCACAGAGTCAAGATTCAAATGTCCACATTGCGTGGAACAACTACTGCAGAATAAACCCCTTAATAAACCCCTTCAGAAAGAAAGGTTGCTAACTTTAGCTACTAATAACATACAGTGTGTCTGGAAAGTCATGGTGCACTTTTGACCGGTCACAGGAAAGCAACAAAAGACGACAGAAGTGTGAAATCTGCACCAAATAAAAGGAAAACCCTCCCAGTTTCTGTAGAATGATATGGCAGCATGTGCGCATGTGCAGATGATGACGTAACACCGTGTATACAGTGAAGTAGCCCATGGCTATGCCAGTCGAGATGTGGACGGTACAGAGGAAAGTTCAGTGTGTTCTGTGGCTCGCTAAATTCGAATCCGTGACCAAAGTGCAACGTGAATATCAGCACATTTATAACGAAGCACCACCACATAGGAGTAACATTACTTGGTGGGATAAGCAGTTGAAGGAAACTGGCAGTTTGGTGGAGAAATCCCGTTCTGGTAGGCCATCAGTCAGTGACAAGTCTGTAAAGCAGGGGTCCCCAAACTATGGCCCACGGGCCACATGCGGCCCTCTGAGGCCATTTATCCGGCCCCCGCCGCACTTTCAGAAGGGGCACCTCTTTCATTGGTGGTCAGTGAGAGGAGCATAGTTCCCATTGAAATACTGGTCAGTTTGTTGATTTAAATTTACTTGTTCTTTACTTTAAATATTGTATTTGTTCCTGTTTTGTTTTTTTACTTTAAAATAAGATATGTGCAGTGTGCATAGGGATTTGTTCATAGTTTTTTTTTTATAGTCCGGCCCTCCAACGGTCTGAGGGACAGTGAACTGGCCCTCTGTGTAAAAAGTTTGGGGACCCAAAAAATAGTTACATTTAAAGCACCTGTGCTATACTAGGAATAATGGAGGAAGGTTCCAGAAAGAATAAAATTCTTGGTTCCTGACCCCCCAGAGCTCATCAGCTGGTTGGTGAGATAACACATGCACAGGTACCTATTCAGTAGACTAGTTTTAAGAGAGAGTGTCGTGTTCAGTGGTTAGAAGTGTGTGATCTGCCATCTGACTGCCCTGGGTTTTCTGATCCTAGCTCTACCATTTACCTAGTAGCACAGACCTTAGGAAAGAGAAGAAGCTCTTTTAAGCCTCAGTTTTCCAATCTATAAGTGTAAAACAGTATTTTACTGTTAATTAGGCTACTGGAAAAATTAGGTAAGATATAAAATATAGTACAGTAGCTGGCAAAGAATACAGTTAATAAAGGCTAGCTATTATAGAAATGTAAGTTAATATACTAATGCATATTTATATACATGTGAGGACTATACAGAGAAGACTATAAAATTATAATTTTATAGTAATTTTTATTGCACTTTCTATACAGTTTAATATCACAGATCCACTATAAAATCCATGAGGTAATTATCAAGCCTTTTTTTTTTAAAGAAAGTTAATTTTCAATAGCTATATATTTTATATTAGCTGCTAAATAATAAACAAGTGTTTACGATGTTTCCTTAATTCTAAACAAGACTGGAGCACCTACTCTACCTGCTGCCATCTCACAGCCGCCCTCTAAATGCCTTCTCTATAGAACTGCCTCACACAGCAAATAAGTCTGCCATTCCCAGGAAGTCTCCCACCAACCCACTCTGCACCATCTGCAGCCAATGACTTCACTTACAAGGCTGGCCCTTGAGGCTGAAATCCTAATGGCTCAAGGTCAGGACATCTCTGAGGAGTGCCTAGACTTACTACCCCTGCCTCCCCCAGCCATGAATTCGGCCAACCCTCAACTGAGCCTGAGACCATGTGGCTCTTTCCTCTTCTCTACCCTGCTTCTCTCGTCCCTGCAGTTTTCCTGCAGAGCACCCCCTCAATAACTCATTCACACTAAATCCCTGTCTCGTACCCTGCATCTACAAAACCAAATTAAAGACATCTAGTGATAAAAATAAAATCAAACAAAATGACAACCATACAGAAGGGCCTCATGATTTAAAAGGCTTATATAACATTAAAAAGTTGTAATTAAAATGCCAAAATTGGCATAATTAGGAACCAAATCTATTTTCTGGTCTCTAAACTACCAAGGCTGTAAAACCCTACAGAAATTAATGACATTTGGACGTACAAATTGTTTAATCTATTCTCCAGACCCTCCAGTATTGGGCCTGCATACTTTCCTGTTCTTCACTGAGGTGAGCGCTCCACACAGTCATGCGACCTACTCGCTGTTCCCCAATGCTGGCGCTTCCCTGTGCCTAATTTGAGCAATACGAATGTTCATGTACGTCCTCGTGCCTCCTGACTATACAGAGTACGAGTACAAAAATTTATTTTAAAAACGTGTAAGACAACATTAAAAAAAGGCAAATGTATGTTCTTCTTGGTTCCATAAATTGGTTATCAAACAAACATGATTTTAAGTTAATAAACCTGAACAGGAAATAATTTCATTTTTTTGAAAAAAAAACTGTTGGTCAAATAAGTTTGCAAATATGACATATATGTTTGCTCACTTATAGTTTGCATTGTGTGTGGGGGACAGGCTGTAAGCAGGCAGGGTCCTTATACCCTAAGGCTTAGTTTTAAAGTTAAGCTTTTCCCCACACCCTTGAGTGTTGCATGATAGGGAGTGGTGCATTCTTAAGAGGAATCCCATTATGCCTCAGATAAGTGACTTTGTATCAGAGACTTCCTTGTTTGTATATTCGACTAAAGGTTTTGATTCCTACACTATAAAATGGGGCAGAGGAGCCCATGCTGAAGGAGGGCAGAGAAAGGCCACGTGGAGGAGAGGAGAAGCAGCCAAGATGGCGGAGTGCTGAAGGAGAAGTCACAGTTTGTGCAGTTTGTGCAGAGAGAAGGAGATGGGGAACAGAGGTGAATAAGGCTGGTGAGCTAGAAACCTTTGATTCTAGGAAACTCGGATAAGTTAGTGGCTTTGGGAGCCCTGAATGCAAAGGGAAGTGTTTTCCCACTGTGTGTATTTCTTGCCCGCTGGGTACAAGCTAGGATTAAAGCTAATGGCCCACCAGTTCTTGGCTCCGTTGTTTCATTACCGTCTGTCCAAATCAAATGTGAACCTGCATGGGCCAGGCGGCTGTGATGGTGGCCGTGGCTACTGGCCATACACCAACCCTGTCTATTCTAAAGCTCAGGTCAAATCAATATTGCTGTCCACATCATATCACATACGAAAAAGACCAATCAAGCTACATGTCCATGTGTGTTCTCTTTATTAAATTAAGGAATTTTTCTTGCAAGTTGCCAAACTTAAAAAAGAACACAAAAATATTAGCATTTCATTCTATTCCAGATGGAATTTTCTATGACTCTAAAATAAGATATTATTAAAATGGCCTTCATATTTAAGGTATGATTAATGAATTCTGTACTTCAAAAAACCTTGAGGAATTACTCAGTTCGATAATTTTTCAAACATTCTATTTTTGTTACTCTTTAGATAAAAATATTCAAACTGCTTTTAGTATAAAAATATTTTCTACAACTTAAATGACAATGCAGAAAGCCTAACAAAGCTGTGCTTTCCAGAATCAAACCCCACACACAACTCCACGTCCCGGCCTTCCCAAGATCCTCTGTAAATCAGTTGGCAAGCTGCTCATCTAGTCCAACGTCCTCATTTTTCAGAGAAGTAGGAGATAACTGAAGTTATAACAGCTATATTCCAGGCCTCCTGACACCCTGTAACCTGTACTTTGAACCCTCATTAGAAGGCTTCAGACCTGAGGCTTCTTATCTTTTGGTATTCTGGTATCTTTTGAAAGATATCCACAGATTTCCTACAGACAACAGAAGCCTTTTAGTGAGCTGATTTTTTTGGAAAAAGAGAATTTATAAATCATACCAGGTATTTTATTTACCAAAATGAAGAACAAATGCCAGAAACTAGAATTGGGTAATTTGAAAAATGTATGTCATAAAAGTGTCTCAGTCTTAAAGATAAAGTACAAATGGAAAAACCTTAAATGGCCCATAATTTTAATGAAAAGTACATAGACTGGACCAGTATTTTATATATCATTTGGGGGCAGTCTCCCAAGTCTAATCCTTCAGAGAATTCACCAATGGCAAAATGTGTAACACAACAGGTATATCTCACGCACTTTGTAACAGCATGATTCTGTCATATGAATGAGGAAAATGTCTGACACGGGCTGAAGACATTAATGCAAAAAAAGGTGTTAAATGAGTTTCTTTCTTAATGTCACATTGAGGGAATGGGCAATTCCTCATAGGTATACCACTATGCTGGACAAGGTGAGAGAAAAATGGAAATTGGACTTCATAATCTTTAAAACCTAATGGTTTTACAGAATTATATGCAGGGTTGGGGGAAGGCTTCCCTATTCCCTTCAAAAAACAAAAACAAAACCCTACACTGACCATTTACGGTAAAGAGCCTCACAAGTTAAACATATTCTTACCAAAGAACATTGGAATATCCAACTTATCTTCTCTGTCTACTTTTCTCTTAATCATAACAATATAGACAGCATAGAGCATGGCTCCAACAAGAGACCAAATGGAACCTGTAAATATCAAGATAATGATTTAAAGCATTTGTTCATTAACTCATTCAACACACACCTATTTAAAATCTAGCAATGTGTCAGATCTTATTTCAAGAAATGAGCGTACCAATACAAAGAGCTAAAGCATAGCCCATCCCATATGCAAAAACGTTCACCTCAATGATTTCACCAAATATTTATACATTATAATATTAAATTCCTATAAGTAACTTGTTTTAAATTTTGGAATGCATACTTCCTATTTCCCCTACATAAACAATTTTTACCACCTGACACAGTCCAACTTAACAATGCTTTTTTCCATCTCTAAGCTGTTGCCATGTGTCATTTTTAACATATATTCCACTACCATCTTCAAAGTCCTGTTAAAGTCCCATCTGTCACAGAGCAGCATCCTCTCTCTATTCTGCTGAATTTCCACCCTACCCCGTCTTCTATTTTAGATAATATCACACTTCCTATAGTTAAATGTGGTATTATTTTATTCTCTAGTGGCTTCACTTTGTAAATTTCCTACACTGATACAATCAAGAATTCCTTGAAAACTGAAAACACATAATTTATACTTTTTAATGTTCCAAAATATCTAACATAATTCAGGGCTCACAGTGCATGCATAATAAATTCTCTCTTTAATGTATTAACTTACTCTCAAAAACATTTAAGCCTTTAAAAACAGCTAAATAATGTGCTGTCTGCCAAGTGACCACATTCAATACTTTAATCTATTATCCAAAAGTCCAATGTTTTGTTATATGTTTATTATCAAACATTTTTTAATAGCAAAGGGAAAGCCTGTAGACAAAATCTCTCACACACACAACAAATACGTATATTGTTTTACACATACAAAGCTGCTCTAGGTGAGGAGGAGGTGAGGCAATTAAAAACAGAGCTCATTGGACAGGAACCAGGAATAGCTTAAAAGTATTATTCTAGTCAATAAACTTCAAATATCTAAAGTACCCAGAGGAAATCCATTAAGCTGGGTTCAGATTATATTTGTTTTTGTTAAATCTAAACAATGGATCCAAAATAAGGGAACAATCTGGCAGATACCACCTTAAAATTAACATCAGTGGTAACGTCACCACTAGCATCGACATCATGTTTCTTCTGATAGAATGTCCTTATCAGAACATAATATCGCTTCCATGGTATTCTTACCAAAAGCGTGTAACATAAATTTAACCATAAGAAAATATTAGACAAACTCAAATGAGGGACTTTCTACAAAACAACTGGACAGCATCCTTCAAAAGTGTTAAGGTTATTGAAGACAAAAACTGAGGGATCATTCCAGATTAAAGGAAATTAAGGAGACATGCATGTAAATGCAACAAGAACATTAGTGGGAAAAATGGTGAGACTTAAAACGGACCACAAACTAGATAATATAATTCTAGTCAATGTTGAGTCCTGATTTTTATAACTGTACTCTAGTTATGTAGTTTACAGCAGTGGTCCCCAACCCCCGGGCCGCGGACCGGTACCGGTCCGTGGGCCACTTGGTACCAGTCCGCAGAGAAAGAATAAATAACTTACATTATTTCTGTTTTATTTATATTTAAGTCTGAACGATGTTTTATTTTTTAAAAATGACCAGATTCCCTCTGGTACATCCGTCTAAGACTCACTCTTGACACTTGTCTCAGTCATGTGATACATTTATCCATCCCACCCTAAAGGCCGGTCCGTGAAAGTATTTTCTGACATTAAACCAGTCTGTGGCCCAAAAAAGGTTGGGGACCACTGGTTTACAGAGAATTTGGGTAAAGGCTATATGAAAATTCTGTGAACTATTTCTGACTTTTTAAACATTATTTCCAAGGGCCAGTTGGCTCAGTGGTAGAGTATCGGCCCGGCATGTGGAAGTCCTGGGTTCAATTCCCAGCCAGGGCACACAGGAGAAGTGCCCATCTGCTTCTCCACCCCTCACCCTCTCCTTCCTCTCTGTCTCTCTCTTCCCCTAATGCAGCCAAGGATCCCCTGAAGCAAAGTTGGCCCAGGCGCTGAGGATGGCTCCATGCTCTCCACCTCAGGAGCTAGAATGGCTCCAGTTGCACTGGAGCAATGGCCCAGATGGGCAGAGCATTGCCCCCTAGTGGGCTTGCCAGGTGGATCCCAGTCGGGCACATGCGGGAGTCTGTCTGTCTGCCTCCCCGCTTCTCACTTCATAAAAATACAAAAAAAACCCATAAAAACATACACCCTGTTAGTGCACACCCTCTGTGCAAGTGTGTGATGATGACATGACAAAACTCCCTTGTCTGCTCTTAGACAAAGAATGCAGCACCAGACACTTACCTATTGTATTTCTTCCAGCAGATTTTTCAGACCCTGACAGGTTTACCAGCACAACACCTCCAATGCTATGAGAATAACAGTCATTACTGATGAGCAAAATAATAAATTCCTTAAAAGGACTAATCATATAGATAAAACTTATAAATGATCAAGACTAATTTTGGGATAAAAATGTCAAAGAATTAGTAATCTAATTACTATCTAACAATATTACTTTATAAAGATGATGTCATTGTTATTACCATTCCCATTTTACACAAGAGAAAACTAAGCACAAAGAGAGGAAGTACTTGATCAAAATCAGACAGCTGAGACGCAGGAAGTCCTCCTAGGGAGTTTAAGGGAAGTGTCCAGGCACAGAGCAGTGACGCAAACACAACTCTGATAGCTAATATGCACTCATCTCTCCATTAAATCATTCGGCTACCTTCGCTGCTTTCTGGTTTTTTTTTTTCTCACAAAAACAATAGCTTTATCAAATCAACACATCTTTTTTGAGTACTGTTGGTGAGCAAAGCCCTAAGCTATGCCTTTGGTGACATAAATGTTTTGGCCTTCAAGGGCTTACAGTCTCACAGGGAAGACAAGACATTCACAAAGTTATATAAAAATAAAATATTTAAATACACTTATTGACAATATTGATGTCATACAACATTTTCTAATAAATTATACATAAAATAAATGAATGACTAAAGCTGAGAAAATCAGAGAAGACTGCATGTCTTATGGGAGAAATAAAAACCAAAACCCAAACCAAAAGGAGGACTTGTTTTAAAAAAAGGAAATGGAAATTTGGGAGTTTATAGGCACTCAGTTGCCACACAAACTGAACTGTGAATGACAGTACAATACTCAGGAAGTCTGCAGTCACATCCATGGGAACCAAAGCTGCCTTGGGGTCCTGCCCTCCTGTTACCCTTCCTCGGAGGCTTAGAGCACTCGTCAAGGATGTGGCACAGGGCTGAGCAGTAAAATGCCTATTCAAACTTTCTTCTATCCTCGTCTTTCTTTGTCTATACAGTATATTATAATATAAATTATCTTCTATCACTACCAGAAAAATTTTAAACATCATATTTTTAAACAGAGTAAACAAGCTACTAAATACTACATTCTTACCTTAAAACTACAGCTAATAGTTTAGAAAGAGTAAATCTATCTCCACTGTTACTTGGAAACATTGCAGCGAGGATTAAGGTAAAAAGTCCTATGGAGAGAAAGAGGTGAAAAAAAAGATACACTAGCTTAAATACTGTCAAAATTATTTACTACCAATTTAATCATTCAAATAAGTAAATTATACACCAACTTTTAAACTAATGCTTTGTCATTTTTAAAATAACTAAGAATAAGATTGCAGTTACCTAGGCTGAAATGTTCAAGTATCATGCACAAAAACAGCCTCCAAACTAAACCATGTTTATTTCAACAATATAGATCAAGTACAGTCCTATTCTTTTAAACAAATAAGAGGGTCAAACTGAGCATTCAGAGAGCATCTGGACCTCATCATAATCAAGCCGTATGCTAGTTATTTTTACAGCTTCAAAAGCAGGGTTTTTTTACCTTCTAGCTTTGGATGGTGATTCAATTTTAAAAATAAAAACACCTTTCATAAGGCAAATTATAGTTCTAAGTTAAGATAAGCAATTATATTTAGTTAAAGGGTCTAGAGAAAGATCTTTGGAAGGAATATGCGAAAGAAAAAACAACTGTAATACAAAGAACCAGCATATTGTTATAAAAAATACTGTCAAGTATTTGTTAGAAATAAAAATGGCACAAGGGTATGGCATATAAAGATTAAGAAGTACACTAATGTAATGAGAAAAAACAAAATAACTTATAACAAGACAAAAAAATGAGTATTAGGTAGACACGTATATATAGTGTATTAGAAATAAATCTCAATTCATAATGCAGATTTTGAAAGTAGATTTCTTACCAGAAGTTGAGGACAAAATATTAACGATAGCAACTTGTGTGTCTGAAAGTGCTTCTTGATATGACAGATTTGCCAAAAACCACTAAACAAATAAAAAATAAAGTAAAACTAATGAATGACGTTTATATTTGCCATTAAAATGTATAGAGCCCTCTTTTATTCTCCCCCTATACACTGTTATTGTGAGAGGTTTTAAAATCTGCTTTGTACTGAAAAATCATAGGTCCAAATTAAGAACAAATATTTATAATCAGACCTAAGATATTTTCCCTTAAAAAATAACAATAGTTAAAAATTAACATTCAGATCTTTTTAAATATCCGAACAAAATTTAATATCAAATCAACTGTAAAACTTTCATTAACCAAGCACTGCTAGCACTATATTAAGTTTACATAAATCAAACTTAAGTTAGGGGAAATTCTCAAACATTAAAATGTGTGGATTGACAACGTAGCACAATGAGAAAAGAACAAGATGGTGCCAGGAAGGATGAACAGAACTCGCTAGCTAGCTAGATTGCTTGATAAAAGGCTATCTTCACTTTGAAAATACACAAATATCCAAGAAAATGGTGAATTTACTGGCTAATTGTGATTGTTTCTCTGATTCTCAGTTTGGAGACAAAGTACAGAGTTCTCACAACTTTAAATATAACAAAGGAAGTTTTACAGCTATGAGAATTTTTTTTCTTTTTTTCTTCCCTTTTGCTCATCTAGGCTAGGACATTCTTCTGTTCCCAATCATGTGCCTACTTTGATTTAGAGAATAACAAATAATTCTTTTGATGAAGCCTGGTGTGTGTGTCTGTCTGTCTTGCATGTGGTATATTGAGTTCATTTATTCTTACTGCTATCAGATATTCTAATGCATATTAGTACCACAACTCATCCAGTTTTCTGTTGATGGACACTTTTTGACTATTTTAAACAATGCTGCCATGAACATTCTACTGTATTCCTTCTGGGGCATATGTCCATGAGTGTCGCTAACATATATACTAAGAAGCAGGTTGCTGAGTCTATCAAAGTACATTAACAACTTGTCTGTTCTTGGAATGCAATTATCTAGTCAATCTGTTTAAGTAACATTCCACTGAAGAATGATTTGTCTCTATTATGAGAGACAACTCTTAATTTGTCTCGGAACTTAATTGTTAAATGAGTATTCTAATTATTAGTATTTACATTTCATTTCAATGAAGCAGTATAGATACACTTTAGAGCACTGCTAAAAGGTAGCAGAGAGCTGAGAGTTTCCATTCAGTCAAAACTGTACCTCAAGGCTAAAGCCATAACGAAACTATGGCAAAGTTATTCTGATTCTACCTGTAGTCCTCTGACTGATCATTTCACTTGACTTATAAATAAGAAAATGAAGTTGCAATTGGTAAGACGGGCAATATCAAACTTATATGGCAACAGGAGCCACAATCTACTTGTAGCAGAAGTGCTAGAAAAGAGGAAGAAGATCCTGCCTTTAATAATCTCTTGGAGATTTTCTTTAAGAACAGATAATGCTCATCAGATGATAATTAGTTTTCTTGGACCACTTTCCTTACCACTTTAATCCTTAAATATTGTGCTCATTTTCCAAACAATCTCACTAGTCTCTGCTAATGCAAGATAAAAAAGTAAAAACAGAACACTTAATGGCAGGCATTCAAAGATCATTAACAACTTATTGTTACTTATGAAGTTTTTCCAGAAAGACTCTAGTTCTCCACCTCTCTCAAACCTCCATTCTCTGGCTCTCAAACCCACCTCACCCTCATCACAAAGAAGATCCATCTCAATTACCTGGCAATAAAAATTACCTTTACAATGTTTCCTTTCAATATGCCAGAGTTAAGGACAACTGCTTACTAAAAATTAATCTACTGCAAAAATTTATGTAGTATTTATTTCATGAGTGGTAATTCATTTTTAAATGACCATAAAAGGTATTCCTTCTTGGTAAAGACTGTATGACCTTTATTATATCTTACAGAAAAAAATTAAAACACCATAAACCCTTAGACAATAGATATTAAAGGAAGATTGGCAAATATAAATCCTTAACCCCTCTGACCTGAGCTGTTCAGTACATAAGCCAATGCAGCTACTGAGCAACTGAAATAGAGCTCATCTAAACTGACATGTTTAGAAATTGAAATTGAAATAAAAATTGAAATGAAATTGAAGTGTTTAAAAGATTTCAGTACAAAAAAGAATGTAAATTACCTCAATAATTTTTATATAAGTATGTTGAAATATTTTATATATAGTGAGTTAAATAAAAACAAAGTAGTAAAATAGAACAAAGTAGAACTTCAACTTGTTTTTTTTTAAGTTAGCTACTAGAAAATTTAAAAATATATATGTGACCCGCATTTGAGGCTCATACGTATTTCTATTGAACAGCACCGCTCTAGCCCTCATCTAAGCTTATCACTCCATTAAATGAAGCTTCCAAAAAAGCTACAGATCTGGACTGTATTGCTTTAACTTTCTACAGAGTTGCTTTTAATAAAGATGCTCTGCATTTGTTACTTACTTAAGATTGATTTTTTAAAAAGATGAAAACAATCCAGTGTATATAAACAGGTAAATGGATAAATAAAATGTGGTATGTACATGCAATGGGATATTAGTCATCTTTAAAAAGGAAGGAAATTCTGACACATGTACAAGGATGTCATGCTAAGTAAAATAAGCGAGTCAAAAAGGAACAAATACTGCATGATTCTACTTATATGAGGTACTTAGAGTAGTCAAACTCATGAAGACAAAGAATGGTGGCAGGCGAAGTAGGAGGGGGAGTTACTGGGTATAGAGCTTGCTTGGTAAGATAAGAGTGCTACTGATAGAAGGTGGTAATGGTTGCACAACAAAATCAATGTACTTAGGTATACTGAATTGTACACTTAAAAGGGTTAAAACAGTAAATTTTATGATATGCATATTTTACCACAATATTTTTATTTATTTTTCTTTTTTACCACAATATTTTTAAAAGGCTATTATCTGCACATATCTGTCAGTAAATGTGCTAAACAAAATAGTGCCTCAATGCATTCTCTCAGAGTTCTGAATTAGGAAAATGTTTACTTTATCCAATGAAAGAAGAGACTTGCTTTTAATAGACAAATAGGCTGTGTGACCCAGGAAGTTTTCCTCGCTGCCTTCTTGCCAATTTGCCTGGAGATGAACTGTGAGCTCAGCTGAAATAGCTTTCTTCCTTTAAGTCAAAGTTCATTCCTGATATAATCATCCAATTTCGTGGCCAGCTTCCTCCACAGCCCTGCCCAGACACATCGTACCTGTTTAATCTGGCTCTTATCTTCCTCACCCCTGCCCCTTTCTTAACTTTTACTACATAGATCTTTTTATTATGTTTCAACTCAAGCTTCCTTTGAAAATTAGGGTTCAATTTTCAAAGGAAGCTTGAGTTGAAACATAATAAATGTTATGGTTCAATAAATAAATGTTAGTCTTACCTTACACTTATTTAAACAAGTAAAAAGAAATAAGAACAGCATAATCAAAATATATGAGCCTTTAATTTTATTATATATCTAATTACCATATTTCAACTCCCAAAGACTTCTTGATTTATAGTGCAGAATGTAATTAATCAAGGTACCACTAAAATAGAGGTTATTCAGGCAGAGGATGCAGGAAATAGGATATGCAGTAAGTACGAGAGGTAAACTGTGATGAAAAACCCATCATCAGGCTAACAATGTTAACATTAGCACTACATAATCTAGAGCAGGGGTCTCAAACTCAACTCAGCATGTGGACCGCAGAGCAAGATCACAGCTGTTCGGCGGGCCGCACTAGGTCTACAAAAGGCAACTGTTTCGCAACACTTTTCTCACTGCAGTTGAAAACAAAAAAAAATCAGTACAACAAGCAGTTTACTCAGTGTCACAAAACGACCAGAAACTGTAGTTCGCATCACAACTGCTGTTAACTAAGCTAATATCTAGCTAGGATGCTAGAGAAATGAAAAATACAAGTAGGCCCCTAGGCTTACTTAATTTTATCCAAAATATTTTGAACTTCGTGGATTAGTCTGCGGGCCGCACAAAATTGTTTGAGACCCCTGATCTAGAGTTTAAAGATGCTCAGTATAAATTTAAATCTTAAAGGCTCATGCTAAATAAACTTGGATTAGGCTACTTTTAATGTTTAGGTACACACACACACATACACACGTATATATGTATACATTTTTTTATTCTAAACTTCAGTTTTCACAAACTCAAGTCTAATGCCAACTGAATCAAAAATAGTATTTATTTTTAAATATTTTATTTATTAATTTTAGAGAAGAGTGAGAGAGGGAGCAAGAAGCATCAACTTGTAGTAACTTCACTTTAGTTGTTAATATTGATTGCTTCTCACACTGGATTTTGAACAGGCGACCTAAGCAAGCATTCTGGGGCCAACGCTGTTATCCACTGCGCCACCACAGGTCAGGCACAAAATAGTATTTTATTTGCCATGATTATTCTTTGTGAAATCTTAAGCATACTTTCAGTTTCTATATTAAAATAATAATAGAGAGACTATAGCATTATAAGAAATTCTGCAAAAATGTTTACTGTACTTTCTAAAATATGACCATACTTACATGAATTTAATATAAAACTATAAAAACACTATTTGACTAAATCAATATATACAGTAAACTCTTATCTGTATATTTACTAGTCCTTATATACAGCACAGTGTAAAAACTCTATTCATTGCCTGACCTGTGGTGGCACAATGGATAAAGCGTAAACCGGGAATGGTTCAATACTCCAGACTTGCCTGGTCAAGGCACATATGAGAAGCAACTACTGCGAGTTAATGCCTCCACTCACCCCCCTTTCTTTCTCTCCCTTCTCTGAAATCAATAAATAAAATCTAAAATAAAATCTTAAGCCTGACCTGTGGATAAAGTGTCGACCTGGAAATGCTGAGGTCGCCGGTTCGAAACCCTGGGCTTGCCTGGTCAAGGCACATATGGGAGTTGATGCTTCCAGCTCCTCCCCCCTTCTCTCTCTCTGTCTCTCTCTCTCTCTCTGTCTCTCTGTCTCCCTCTCTCTCTCCTCTCTAAAAATGAATAAATAAAATAAATAAATAAAATCTTAAAAAAACTCTTGATTATTCTGACCATAAGGCAATGCCTAATTCTGAATACTAATTGTAACATTAAAGCATTTATTAAATTCTTTGTGTATAAGTATTTATTAAGTTCAATACTGTAATTCTGCAATGATACCAGGTAGCAGAGTTTAAAGTTATGATTAAGCAACCTAATAGTCTTACACTTTAACAGTAGAGTTAGCATGTATATGGTCTCAAAATTCTAGTTCCAAACATATAATAAAGAGAAGACCTACCACAAAGCAAAAAAAAAAGCTAATTTTTGCTACTTGAGTTGTAGTAAGTTTCCCCACAGTTTTGAGTAAGGATTCTTGTTCTTTCACAGTAGGATATGACATGCGAGACAACTTAGCTTCCAATGCATGACTTGACGGAAGCTGTCGAATCTCCATGATATTACTGAACCTTACACGAGACTTTTTGGGAACTGAAAAGAAAAAGTATAGAACAAATCATTAAACTTCCTCCCCACATCTAACAAAAATCACAAGTTTTAATTTACTGATAAGTGCATATTATTTAACCCATCTACGATCAGACTAGGTAAAAAAACCCTAGAATTATATAATTACCTGGGGCAGCTTTGCTCATTCAAAGAGTTAACAGAAAAATGTTTTCATCTATAAAAATGTTTTAACAGTTTAAGGTAGGACCAATATTCAAACAAGATTTCTGCAACTATATACGTATACAACTGCCTAGTTTAGGATTATAGTATGATTATTATTAGCATTTATAGTTAAACTTTGGATTTTTTCTCATACTCAATCTATGAGAATAATGCTCTAGTTGAGCATGCAGAACACTCCTCTATAGGTCCATTTTGTGCAAGAGAACATTATGGGTAAGTACAGTGCCTTATATTGAAGCTGATGTTCTTAACTCAAAGAAGCAGCAAAATTCCTATAACTTGCTATCAAGTTTTTGATGGCACTGTTGAAGAAAATATTGTTCATTAAAAAAAAAAGAAAAAGATATATATGTATATGGCCTGACCAGTGGTGGCACAGTAAATAAGAGCATTGACCTAGGACACTGAGGTCCCAAGTTCAAAATCCTAAGGTCACCAGCTTGAGCACAGGATCATCAACATGAGCCCAAAGGCTGCTGGCTTGAACCCAAGATTGCTGCTGGCTTGAGCACGGGGTCACTGGCTTGGCGGGAACCCTCCAGTCAATGTACATACGAGAACCAATCAAAGAACGACAAAAGTGCCGCAACTGTGAGTTAATGTTTCTCACCTCTCTCCCTTCCTGTCTCTCTCTCTCGCTAAATATGTGTGTCTGTGTGTGTGTGCATAATATATATATATGTATATATATAAAAAATAGGAGCTTCCAGTCAAACTTCTGGAAGACTACAAGTCAAGCCAACACCACATGCAACAGAAGAACTGCCAAGTGATCACAAAAATCACTAAGTTTTGGGATGGCTTGAATGAAACTGAGATTTTCACCCATTTCTAAGATATGAAATACTAAGTTTTGCTTACTTTTTTCAGTATCAGTGTTTGTGTTCTCAGGTTTTTCACTGGGAAGATCATGAAATTTCACAGGAACATACAGAGGTTCACTCTGTAACATCACAGAAACAGACACAAATATAAACAAAAATATAATAGCTGATATATTGGCTAAAATTTAAGTGGATGGTATGTAGGCACAGATAGCACCCAAAACATGACTTTGACCACCATGTTTATACAGCATAATTTTCCCAAAATTCATTTTCAAGACTTAAAAAGGAAATTCAAATGATTCACATAGGTACAATGATAGAAAATAATCAGTTTAACGTTTATAAGTGTAACAATACAGCATTGGTATGCTATGACACTAATATTCAAATTTAATAAAGGCAGACTTCTCTCTCAATAAACAGATTATCTCCCATTCCTTTTCATACATTATTTTAACAAACATGTATTGAGTCCCACTATGTCGACACTGTTTGTTCTAAGTTCTGGAATATAAGCGTGAATAAAAAAGTCCCTGGCCTGCTGTGGCACATTGGATAAAGCATCGACCTGAAATGCTGAAGTCACTGATTCGAAACTCTGGCTCTCCTGGTCAGGGCACATATGAGAAGCAACCACTGCGAGTTAAGGCTTCCTACTCCTTATACCCCCCGCCCCCGTCTCTCTCTCCTTTCTCTAAAATCAATTAATAGTATCTTAAAGACAAAGTCTCTGTCTCAGTGATCAGGTAGTCCAAAGGAGAAAACAGACAATAAATAGATATTCACCATATAATATGTATGAGCAATTTAATATGGTGAGCAATTTGCCAAATTGCTTCTCTTATTACTTAAGATTCAACTAAAACTAAAAATTCCTGAAAACTTTTATAGGATAGCTACCACTTAACAGTTCTTACTATGTGCCAGGTATAAAGTCCAGAGCAGTTAAATGTACATTTCTCATTAGTCCTTACAACAATTTTATAAATTGGTATTTTAAAGGAACTTTTCTAAAAGCTGAACTATAAAATAACCCAGTGGTAGACAAAAGAATTAAAGCCAAGTTTGTCCAACCATGTTCTAAAGGTCTATACTTTTAAGTGGTTCTAAATTCCTCAACTGTTTTTGCAAATATTCTTCAGATGATCTATATTTAAGAAACAATTTTTCAATTAAGTTGTTTCTTACATTAACATAAAATTGTATTTTATGCCTTTGATTTCTCTTTTAACTCCTGAATAGAACTCTGCCAGTGAGAAATACTCAGTTAAATGAAAATAGTCTTTGTTATAGTGAACTCTTCATTACAGCATTTGGCCTAGAACAATATGACATATCCATCTTACAGAAACAGCAAAAATTAGTAGAAGTACTCTTAGAAGAGTAGGCTGCCATCTCACTTCTGCCTTCTAACTGACAATAATCTTACTGCTGCTTAATATCCCAGAGAAAAGAAATGACATTTTCTGTAAGCTTCATATACTTTCACAGCACCTGATAACCTACCATGCATACACAAACAAAACAATCAGAAACTGTACTGTCAGTAAAGTCACCAAGCTTGGGCTTCATAAACTGCTATTACATTTTACAGTAACTTTAAAATTCTTCTCAAATAGAATGCCACATTTTGAACAAGAAATTAAAAAGAGATTTTTTAGTAATGGTCTAAGAACAATGATTTTTACATACTATCTCTCCAATGAGATTATAAATGCCTAAAATGTAAGTGAATAAATTATTTTACTTGCTTGTTTATTACCTTCCCAAACATATGCTCTCAAAACACTAGAATGTTTCCAAAGTCAAAAACAAGTGCTTAATACATACAAAGCACTCTTTAAAAATTTGTGAAATAAACAATCTTATATATTCTCAGTGTTACGCAAATACATTTGTTTCTAAGTGATAATATAGTAATAAACACAGAGTGACAAAACTGGTAAAAAACAAAGGACAAAGGACTTTCCTTTACTATTTTCACTCCTTAACTATTTCCTCTTCACCTCTCCCCAGGAGGGGCCAACTGCTTACTTTTGGCCCCAGGTATCCCTAAGGAAAGAGAGTACCAAACTAAAATGATCATAGAGGGCACCCAATATATATATGTAAAATATATTTTATCCTGTTATATATAATGTATATATCCTAATATAGCTGTGGTGGTATCAAAGCTATTTCAGTCCTTCTCGCTATGGCTCAACTCCACCCACTTCATTCCTGACAAGAAAAGAAACACTTACCAAAGAACTATTCATAGTTGTATCTGTTGTGCAAGCAGCAAAATAACCTTCAGCATCTGCAAACTACAGATAACAGGATAAAAATTTCTATTAAACTCGTGTTATAAAGTAGGATTAGTGTCAGTCAAAAGAATAGAACCAAAAATCCAGAGTAGACCCTGGCCAGCTGGCTCAGTGGTAGAGCGTCAGTCTGGTCTGTGAATGTCCTGGGTTCGATTCCTGGTCAGGGCACACAGGAGAAGTGCCTATCTGCTTCTCCACCCCTCCCCCTCTTGCTTCCCTCTCTTTCTCTCTCGCTCCCCATCTTGCAGCCATGGCTTGAATGGAGCGAGTTGTTCCCAGGCACTGAGGATGGCTCCATGACCTCCATCTCAGGTGTTAAGAGCTTGGTTGCTGAGCAACAGAGAAACATCCCATATGGGCAGAGCCCTGTAGTGGGCTTGCTGGGTAGATCCTGGTAGGGGTGCATATGGAAGTCTGTCTCTCTGACTCCTCTCCTCTCAATGAGTAAAAATAAACAAACAAACAAATAAGTAAATAAATAAAAAGCCAGAGTAGACCTGTAAGAATATAACTGTTATTAATAATAATAGCAGCTAATGCCAAGTATTCAACCATGCAAGGTATTATCATCTTCATTTTATTGATAAATAAAATTGAAGCTGAGAGATTTCATCTAAGTAACACAGAATGAAAACCCAAGTTAGTCTAATTCCAAAACTTACACCCCTTTCACAATACTATTATAACATTTCAGATTAGTAGGAAAAGGAAAGAATGGATGAGTTAGTGAAAAAGAAAAATACCATCTTAGTATAATCATAATAGTATTAACCTCAAGAAATCCTTAAATGGTTTTCAGGGACTGGTTAAATAACTTGCCCAAGGTCACAAAATTAGCAGTGACAGAACGAGATTCAAACACCAGAGTCCATGCTTTTAGGGATGCTTAAATCAATAAGAAAATGTCAATGCAAAAAATGAACAAGATAGCCCTGGCCAGTTGGCTCAGTGGTAGAGCGTCGGCCTGGCGTGCAGGAGTCCCGGGTACGATTCCCGGCCAGGGCATACAGGAGAGGCGCCCATCTGCTTTTCCACCCCTCCCCCTTCCTTTCTCTCTGTCTCTCTCTTCCCCTCCCGCAGCCAAGGCTCCATTGGAGCAAAGTTGGCCCAGGCGCTGAGGATAGCTCTGTGGCCTCTGCCTCAGGCACTAGAATGGCTCTGATTGCGGCAGAGCATCGCCCCCTGGTGGGCATGCCGGGTGGATCCCGGTCAGGCACATGCGGGAGTCTGTCTGACTGCCTCCTTGTTTCCAGCTTCGGAAAAATACAAAAAAAAAAAAAAAATGAACAAGATATAGACAACTGGCAAAAGAATTCTATTATGCAATAAATATATGAAAAGGCAACCAAAACCATGCATATTAAACAAGATGCCACTGATCACTCAAGTTGACAAATGTTGGGGTTTTGGTAAAGGTTCAATCTCATATACTGCTAACAGATGTAAATTAGGTATAACTGTAAGACTAAACTTATTTAATTAGGTATAAGGCTAAACTTATCATTTTATTTTATTCATTTTAGAGAGGAGAGAGAGCGAGAGAGAGAAAGAGAGAAGGAGGGGGGAGGAGCAGGAAGCATCAATTCCTATATGTGCCTTGACCAGACAAGTGCAGGGTCTCAAACCAGCGACCTCAGCATTCCAGGTCGACACTTTATCCACTGCACCACCACAGGTCAGGCAAACATATAAATAACTTTTAATGTATTTGCATAAATACATAGCTATAGGTAGTAACAAATACTTTTTTATTTAGAAAATTTAATTTAATGGTATGACACAGATCAATAAGAGTACATAGGTTCCAGGTAAACATTTTTATAGCACTTGAACTGTTGGTTGTGTTGTATACCCATCACCCAAAGTCAGATCATTTTCCATCAGTGTACTGTCCTTGTCTACTCCCCTCCCCCCAACCCTATCTCCCTGGTTCCCACTTCACTTTTACCTATGTTCATGAGTCTCAGTTTTATACCCCACCTATGTGTGAAATCATATAGTTCTTAGCTTTTCTGATTCACTTATTTCACTTAGCATAATGTTGTCAAAGTCCATCCATGTCATCGTAAATGCCAATACATCATCATTTCTTATGGCTAAGTAGTATTCCTTGTATATATGTACCACATTTCTTTATCCAATCCTCTATCGAGGGACACCTTGTTTGTTTCTATGTCTAAGCCACTGTGAATAATGCTGCAATGAACATAGGGGTGCATGTCTTTGCATATCAATGTTTTCGAGTTTTTTGGGTAGATACCCAGTAGAGGAATTGCTGGCTCACTCTAGCTACTAAGCCAGCCGGCCAGGGAGTAGTTCTATTCTTAATTTTTTGAGGAACTACCATACTTCTTCCATGACTATATCAGTTTACATTGCCACCAGCAGTGAATGAGGGTTCCTTTTTCTTCACAGCTTCTTCAATACTTGCTACTACCTGTCTTGTTGATTAACAGCCAATCTCACAGGTGTGAGGTGGTATCTCATTGTGGTTTCGATTTGTATTTCTCTAATAGCTAGTGAAGATGAGCATCTTTTAATAAATCTATTTGTTGCTTGTGTGTCTCTTAGTGGGAGAAGAGTCTGTTCAGGTCCTCTCCCCATTTAATTGGATTGCTTGCTTATTTGTTGCTGAACTTTGTTCTTTATATATTTTGGATATTAACCTTTTATAAGATCTCGTTTGTAAATATCTATTTGGTAGGCTAGGCTACCTTTTTGTTCTGTTGTTGGTTTCTTTTGCTGAAGAGAAGCTTTTTAGTTTGATATACAGTCGTCCCTCGCCATATCGCAGTTCACTTTTCACAGTCTCACTGTACTGCAGATTTTTAAATTGTATATATCTAATTTTATATCGCGGATTTTTCACTATATTGCAGGATTTTGCAGTATATAGGTATTTTTATATATTTATAATCTTAATTATTTTTGCAGTAAAATAAGCATTTTCTAGCCTAAAAAATTGAAAATATAAAAAATATATAAAAGATATTAATTAAAACATATTAGTATTCACTGTTGAGTACCCATATAGAATTTTGCATGTTGCTAAAATTATGTAGGTTTAAGACTGTAGAAAGTGTTTCAGAGCATAGGAAGTGTTCATAAGCGTGTGGGAAAGGTTAATAACAGTGTGGGAAAGGTTTATAAGACTGTGGGGAGGGCTTGTAAAGCCTTAAAATATATATAAATAATAAAACAAATATAAGGTTGCTACTTTGCAGATTTTCACCTATCGTGGGGAGGGGGGTTCTGGAACCTAACCCCCGCCATATATGAGGGACCACTGTAGTCCCATTCATTTATTTTTGCCTTTATATCCCTTGTCTTTAGGGTCAAATTCATAAAATGTTCTCTACAGCCAAGGTCTACAAGTTTAGCAACTATATTTTTAGTATCAAATATTTATAGTGGCCTTAGAATGATGAGATTATGGATGGACTATTCTTGTTCTTCTTGTTACAATAAACATTTATCACTACTACAATTAAAAAACTTAGCATTGCCCTGGTCGCTTGGCTCAGTGGTAGAGCGTCAGCCTGGCGTGCAGAAGTCCTGGGTTCGATTCCCGGCCAGGGCACACAGGAGAAGTGCCCATCTGCTTCTCCACCCCTCCCCCTCTCCTTCCTCTCTGTCTCTCTCTTCCCCTCCCGCAGCTGAGGCTCCACTGGAGCAAAGATGGCCCGGGCGCTGGGGATGGCTCCTTGGCCTCTGCCCCAGACACTGGAATGGCTCTGGTCGCAACAGAGCGACACCCCGGAGGGGCAGAGCATCCTCCCCTGTGGGCAGAGCATCGCCCCCTGGTGGGCGTGCCGGGTGGATCCCGGTCGGGCACATGCGGGAGTCTGTCTCTCCCCGTTTCCAGCTTCAGAAAAAAAAACAAAAAAACTTAGCATTAAAAGATGTTCTAGTAATACTAAGTTACATAGAAAGTTATTCATGATAGCAAGTTATAAAACAGGATATAACAATAAATTTTATTTTTGTAAAAAATGAAACAAAAATGCATACATGAAAAAGAATAGCAGGATATATGTGAAAATACTGTCAACAGTTATTCCTTGAATGGTAGAATTTATCGTTTTCTTCTTTTTGTCTATCTATATTTTCTAAATTTTTTATGATGTACATGTATGAATACACATACATACAACAAGCCTGAATGTAATAGGACAATGCATCTGCATTCTTACAGTGTATATGTATTACTGTTGGGACGGTGAACACACAATGCAGCATACAGATGATGCGCTGTGGAACTATGCACCTGAAACCTGTATAATTTTGTTGTCCAATGCCAAGTCAATAAATTTTAAAAAAAAGGTTAAATATTTTATATACAGGATGGGGCCACAGTAGGCTTACTATTGTGAATACATGAAACATAGTTTATTCTTATATTATTTATTATTATATTATTTTCCATGTGAACAAGTGCAAACCTAATTTAGCCCTACTCTGTGTGTGTATATATATTATATATATTTTTATATATATATAATGTATATATATGTGTATTCTATACACATATTTTTCATACGTTAATTTTTTTGTGCATACATTAGTATATACTTCCAGATTTTACCTCAAAAATTGTTACTGAAAGGCCCCTGACAAAAATCAAATGAGTACATTTCTCAAGAATGTACTCATTAGATAAGACAAAAATAATAGTTTTTTAATCCACAAAAAAGAGGAAAGAAAAGAAGTAGCAGAGACAGAAAGTAATCCAGTGGTTACCAGGGGCTGGGGGGAGGGGAAGATGGGAGTTGTTTAATAGGGACAGTGTTTCTGTTTGGGAAGAGGAAAAAGTTCTGGGGATGGATAGTGGTGATGGTTGCACAACCAAATAATTGTAGTTAATGCCAATGAACTATAGACACTTAAAAATGTTTTGGATGGCTAGTTTTGTTATATATATTTACTACAACAAAAAAAGAAAAAAATAAAATGGTTAAAATGATAAATTTGATATTATGTATATTTTACCACAATTTTAAAAAGAGAAAAAAGAATGAAAAATAAGGATTTAAAAAAAAGGATATGAGAGTTTTATATTCTTCATTCTCAAAAATTCAATTTCTATTTCCATGAATCAGCATGTTATGCTACATCATTGAAAGATTATAATTTGATTAGCCAAACATCTGAAACATGCCCTGAAATATGCTATTTTCATTTTAATACATAAACCTTGAATTATTTTGCTTCTACAATAAACTTTACAACCAACTAGATGATTCTCATTCACTCTGCAGAAGATCAAAGATCCAGGCATCCTTCCTATTCCTTACTTACATTTTCTTCTTCACATTAACTGATTTTGGCCAGCTGAAAAAATTTTAACTACTCAAGATACCCTGAAGTAAAGAGAAAAAGGTGATTACATACCTTTGAACTCTCATGTTACTTTTTTTAAATTAAATTTAATGGGGTGACATTGATCAATAAGAGTACATAGGTTTCAGGTGAACATCTCTAGCATTTGAACTATTGATTGCATTGTGTACCCATCACCCAAAGTCAAATCATTTTCTGTTACTGTGTATTTGTCCCTCTTTACCTCCCTCCCACTCACAAGTTATTCTTATACCAAGGTGATTAAAATATAGTTAAAATTTTGGACAAAAGTAGGTTTTTCTTATACTATGTTCACTCACATAACTGAACCACTTAAAATTGGACTCTCCTTCAAGAAACTAATACATCTTTCAACTTTGAAAAACTGTAGCTCTCTCCAACAAACACTTCAAATTTAAAACTTACAAAAGCAGCATGCTTTCCTCGAAATCCTCTTGTACACTGTTGTCTCCACGGCTTCCAAATGATAAAGCCCAAAAGGTACAGAACAAACATAGATGTTTTTGCAAAGGTGCTGAAGAATGGTTTGTTGTATTGAGTAAAAACATACTGTAAAGAAAGAAGTTACTTAAACTATGATATTACTTTAAACCTTATTTCTTATTGCTAATAAAATGAGGTCATTATATAATTTTTAACTCTAGAAGTTCACTTGAAAGGGAAACCTCTATAGGTATTATAAAAATATTTTAGATTAATTTCTAAACATTGTATTTACCTTGCATAAAAAGGATAATCTGCCCACACAAAGCAGGAATAACTTGCAAAAAAAAGTTCTGTTCAACATTCAGTGAAAACCTACTATGCAACAGTATTTATGTTAGGGGCTAATGAAAAATAAGACAGGATTCCCTGAAAGGAAATATATATGGAGAATACATAGGATAAGGTGCTCATGACAGGAGTATAGAAGGTACCATAAGAGAACCAAAGGGAAGATAAACCATTTTGAAGGTTATAGAAGTTTCCTGAGAAAAGCTATTTTTTTTCTTCTTTTTTTTTTTAAAGAAAGAACATTTTTGATTGATTGATTGATTTTATTTTATTTTTTTTATTTTATTTATTCATTTTTAGAGAGGAGAGAGAGAGGGAGAGAGAGAGACAGAGAGACAGGGGGGAGGAGCTGGAAGCATCAACTCCCATATGTGCCTTGACCAGGCAAGCCCAGGGTTTCGAACCGGCGACCTAAGCATTTCCAGGTCAACACTTTAGCCACTGCGCCACCACAGGTCAGGCCAGAAAAGCTATTCTTAAGCTGTCTGAAGAGCTGAATAATAACCCAGAGAAAAAGGTAATGAAACAGAATGGTGTATGAAGAAAACTACATAAAATTTAATGTTATTAGGAAATTATACAAAACATGTAATCTTTGTTTAAATTGAAAATATCAGTATGAACTCATGATTTCTTCTTTCCTAAAAAAAAAAAAAAAAAAAAAAAATCCTAGCTTTGTGCACTGAAAGACCCAGAGAAAATGACAACCCTGGAGGAATGAACACTTCTAGAATCCAAACAGGGAACTGAACCATTCGGATAAAAGAAACCATGGGTCTGCCTTGGCTGGATATCTCAGTTGGTTAGAGCATCATCTGGAAGCATGAAGGTTGCTGGTTCGATCTCCAGTCAGGGCATATGCAGGAACGGATCAACGTTCCTGTCTCTTTCTCTCTGTATTCCTTCCTCCTCGCTAAATCAATAAACAAAAAAAGAAAAGAAAAAAGAAACAATGGGCCTAACCGATAGTGGTGCAGTGGATAGAGTACTGACCTGGAACGCTGAGGTCGCTGGTTCAAAACCGTGGCCTTGCCCAGTCAAGGCACATACAAGAAGCAATCAATGAACAACTACTAAAAGTGAAGCAATTACAAGCTGATGCTTCTCTCTCTCTCTTTCCCCCCCCCCCCTCTAAAGTCAAATCTTAAGGGAAAAAAAAAGAAGTTATTGAAGAAATGACTACATTCAAGTATGGGACAAGAAATGTACCAGATAAGCCCAGGGTATCTTCTGCCAGAAAGCAAACAGGATGTTAAAGATTAATGGGATCACATTAAAAGTGTAGGAGAGACAACTTGAGGGGCTTTCAATGGTGGTCAAAGATAGAACAGTTTAGGCATCAAAAGAAATAACTACAATTGTTTGAAACATCACATACACAAAAATCCATGCATGTATAATGACACTCAAAAAACCTCAATGGTTACTACTGCATGTTGTTAGGTAACATTAAACTAAAATAAATAAAAAGAATGAAGACTTATCCAACCTCTTCTATAAAAACCATGTTTTGGGATAACCGAACAGTAGTTGTGAAAAAGTTCTTAAAGAATTTAAGCCAATAAATGCAAAAGGAATGACCCTTACAAAAATCACCACTTCACCGCTCCTAATGAAATACTCTATCTGGGCAATTACCATAAGGATATTCAATTATTACCTACAGTTTGATAAAGAACTTTATAGTTCTCAAATTGGCATCACCCAAAGTAAGACTTGTAAGCTGTTACGTGCCTCTTGTTGTGATTCATGAAAGGAAGTACCCAGTACCATCAAGGTATTTTTTCCTAAATACTGAAACTGAATCAAATCAAGATTTTACTCCTACCTACCATTTTACATGAAATAAAAGAGAAAGAGGAACAAGTTAATTAAATGATACCCCAAGGAAGCAATTAGCCAAATCCAGAATGTCTGTTATGGCCTAAATCAGGCGTCCCCAAACTACAGCCCCCTGAGGCCATTTATCCGCCCCCCCCCAGTACTTCCGGAAGGGGCACCTCTTTCATTGGTGGTCAGTGAGAGGAGCACTGTATGTGGCAGCCCTCCAACGGTCTGAGGGACAGTGAACTGGCCCCCTGTGTAAAAAGTTTGGGGACCCCTGGCCTAAATGTTTGGGTCCCCCCAGTTTCATGTTAAAATCCTAACTCCCCTCCAATGTGGTGATACAGGAGGTGGGCCTATGGGTAAAGAAAGAGCCCTCGTGAATGAGATTAATGCCACATAAAAGAGAACCCAGAGAGCTCTCCCACCCCTTCTGCCTTGTGAGGACACAATGAAAGTCTTGTCATCTAAGACTTAGGGAGCAGTTCCACACCGGACACAGAATCTGCCAGCCCACCTTGATCCTGAACCTTCTAGTCTACAAAACTGTGAGAGATGTTTGCTGTTCGAGCCACCCAGTCTACTGTAGTCTTGCTATAGCACCCCGAACAGACTAAGACAGTGTGACAGATCCTACAGGAAAAATGATAGTTTCTCAAACAAATCTATGGCATGATAAAGGGCAGTAAGGGGGAGAATCCAGTTAAGAAATAAAAGTGATTTATAAGTTATAACAAATGCAATGTGTAATCTTTGTTTAGATATTAAACTAAAACGATGTCCCTGAAACAACCAAAGAAATTTAAATATGGACTGGATATCCAAATTTAAGGAATTATAATTGATGTGTTGTTAGATATGCTAATGACATGGTGATTATATTTAATAAAATTAAGAATCATTTTCATCTTGAGACAAATATGAAATAATTTTACATGAAAAGACAAGTAGCTAAAATTTGCTTTAAACTACTCTAGGAAAAATGTTTGGGGAGTGGTTAATTGTAACTGTTAAAGGTAAATGATAGGGGCCTAACCAGGCGTCAGACTGGGAGGCGGAGGACCCAGGTTCGAGACCCCAAGGTTACCAGTTTGAGGGCGGGCTCATCTGGTTTGAGTAAAGCTCACCAGCTTGGACCCAAGGTCGCTGGCTCGAGCAAGGGGTTACTCGGTCTGCTGAAGGCCCATGGTCAAGGCACATATGAGAAAGCAATCAATGAACAACTAAGGTGTCGCAACGCGCAACAAAAAACTAATGATTGATGCTTCTCATCTCTCCGTTCCTGTCTGTCTGTCCCTGTCTATCCCTCTCTCTGACTCTCTCTCTGTTTCTGTAAAAAAAAAAAGGTAAATGATAGGCACATGAAAATTTATTATACTACTCTCTAGCTACTTTGCATATATAATATTAAATATTTTTCCACAATAAAAGGATTCTTTATGAAATATACAATTAACCTCAAAAGTTTGATAAGCACATTTGGCTGAAGAATTAGACACATTACATATGTTCTTGGAAAATGAAATGATAAAATATTCTTTTACTAAGAGTGATTACTTTTTTAAAAACAGAGACAGGCTTTTTTTCCTTAGATATAGATTGGTAAATTATAATTCAATCAGGTGCTCTTTTGCCGTAAATTTTACTGTCCGATAAATAAAAAACCAAACTATTTATTTAAAACTAAAATAAAAATTTAAAGATAGGCCTTTTTTCTGGGTCAACTTTAAAGATTTCTTTGTATCTAAAACACAGAATGTTAATTTTTTAAAAAGGCAATAGAACAGTTAAAAATAAATTTAACTGTATTTATTACAGTTGGCCTGTATTCCAGAGCCTAATTCCAAAAAGAATAAAAATTTATTTATTCATTAGATACAATGTCAATGTCAATGATTTACTTAGGTATGATGTGAGATGACCAGCAGTATCAAACCACTTCTATAACATTTAAGGTAATTTTATAAATGCTAGTTTACTTTTGTATATTAGCCTTAGGATTGCAACATGTAAGTAGAAATGCAGTAATTTCTAAAAATAAAGTCGCTTGGCTTTTTTCAGGGATCATTAACCAGAATGAGGTAACTGCACAAGAAGAAAGAAAAACTAGCTTGTGAATTCAGAATGATATATTAGAACCAATAGATCATCAATAAAGACAAAATAAAATTCACCTAAAGGCAATGACTGTGCTTTACAGTGATGTTTGAAGCAGCAAACAGGTCAATGTGCATGCACTGACACAGCAGGGACCTGTACATGAAACCCTAATCACTTTCACTCATTTGTCCAAAAGCATCTTTTTTTCTACTAAATGGTGACAAATAATTTTGCATCCTAGATGGTTGTTCCTCTAGAAAATAGTATTTATAGAGAAGGAAGCTGAATTTAGAAAAATAAAAACAGAAACACCTTCAAATATTAAGAAAATACACAGAAACTCACTTTCTAAATAATCACCCTTAAAAGGTAAAGAAAATTGTATGAGAGTATCCTTTCAGTTTCAACAAGTTGACACTAGGTCAATATAAAAAAACAACAACAAATACTTCAACAACATTCAAAATACTGCATTAAATAAGCATGAGAGATAGTAATGACTAGAGATACTATAGGTTAACACCAATATTATTTAACGCAACATCATTCCAAGACAAGCACTACATACCGAAGTAAGTTCTGAGGATGCTACCCAGATAACATCAACAAGTAGGAGAATAACAATCCCAAGAGCCATTCGCCTGCGCTGAGTGAAACCACTGCTCTGAGAGTTCATTCGGTTCATGACAAATACACACACCATTTGCAGTCTGTTTTTTAGAAAATACAAAAGGGATTAAAAAAAATAACCATACAATAATGAGAAAATAAATATAACAGAAACATTTGACATCTGTTAACTAATCTTCAGTCTGAAAGTCACACAGTGATTAAAAGGTGCAGAATTTACCTGACTTTAAAGGCCTTTCTGAGATCTTCAAGAGCAATGCCTGAAAACTTGGCAGATCTGAGTCTAAACGGAGGTGAAGAATTCAATGCACCTAATTGGAGGTGAAGAGTTTAAAATAAGATTCATCACATCTTTTTTATTAATCTTTAATTTTCTTTATTTATATGAGAGAGAGAGAGAGAGAGAGAGAGAAACATGGGTTAATTATTCAACTTGATAATGTACTCATTGGTTGAACCCGGTATGTGTCGTGACCGGGTAGCCCCGTTGGTGTTAGAGCATGGTCCAAATACTCCAAGGTTGTGGGTTCCATCCCTTGGTCAGGGCACATACAAGAATTAACCAATGAATGCATAAATAAGTGGAACAACAAATCAATGTTTTTTTTCTCTCTCAAATCAACCAGTAATTTAAAATAAAATAAACGCAAATAAAAGAAAAATGCCAAAGGTTGTTAAACATAAATGACACTATTCACAATTACACTATTCTCAAGACTTCAAATTATATTCAGAGAAGTACACGGTACAGGAAAAAAAGCAATATTCCACAAACTGTATATATAAGAATAGCTAACCACTGAAAAATAGCTTCTCCGAATTCCGTAAATATAGAACTCCAGAGGAATTCACCCCACTCCAAGACACGCGCCTGTTTCTCAGGGTCTTTTCTGTCCCTGATCTCGAGTGGGGTTCGATTTATAATTTGTTGCGAGTCTTGGGGGCACGTTTGTAATCACGTAGTAAAAGGAAAGGATCCTCCACTCTCCTCCACCCACCCGTCACTGTATTTTAGACCGAATTAGCAATTCGCGAGACGGGGAGGAAACAGCTGTTCCAGGGAATCCTCCTCCCCGGGGAGGGCGTTCACGTCCCGGGGCGGCGACACCGGAGCAGCTGTCCCCCCGCCCGGGTCCGGACCCAGTTCGCACGCCCCCGTCAGCCTCTCCCTCGCTCTGCCGCGACAGGCCGTTACCATTCCGGTCCAAACACCGCGGCCGCCCCGAGGCGGGAGGTGGGGCTGCTCGCGGGCATTCGGCCTCAGCGCCAGCGCCGGCTCCGGCCGATTTCGGGGCCCTCCCCTGCCTGCCTACCTGGCCTTCCTGCCCCGCGATGGCGTCGTGGCGGCACCATGAGCGGACCCGGCCCGGCCCCGCCGCCGCCGCCCAGCGCCACGGCCGCGGCCTCGGACTCACAGAGCTGTCGCGGCGCCTGACATCGCGCTGCGCTGGAGGCCCAGCCCCTGAAGCCGCGCTGCCCTTCTGGGCGAGGCTGCCAACGCCACCCAGCTCCACTCGGCCCCGGAGGGCGGGGACCCGGAGAGGGAAAGGGACCGCGCAGGCAGCGATGGCCGCGGAGGCCCAGAGCTGGACGCTGGCGCCGGCCCCACCGCCCCGCCTCGCATCCCCGCCCCCGGCCTGACGGCGAGGGCGCATGGGCTACGTCACGGTGACGCGACGGCAGGCCGCTGGGGGTGTGTCCTCTGGGTGGTTCCGCAGCGTGTCCGCGCTACTGCCGAGCGCTAGGCACTGAGCGCGGAGACCCGGCGGGGACGCCCGGCAGGAGCGGAGTCAGCAAGCAGCCGAGCAGGACGCGGTGGGAGAGGAAAGGGCTGCCGGTGCGCGTGAGTGGCTGGGCGGAGCTTAGGACCCGGGAAGTGGCCTAGCCGCCCGGGCGCCGCGTGCTAGAACCGGAGCTAGCAACTCTGCTTCTTACAGAGTTCCGCTACGAAACTCTCCAGATCCTGTTCTGAAGGAGAGGACCCAAAAAGCAAGGAGGCATGGGAGGACTCTTGCTTTCTGCAGCCTTTTGTATGTAAACTGGGTCCCAGCTCTTGCAGTTTGAAGCCGTGTCCGCAAGGCAAGCTCCTTCTACCTGGCCCTCAGTCTCCTCGAGAACAGGGCATAATGATACCACCTGACTGATATACGTACATATGCCAGTATTACGTGCGTACAAATGTGAAAGGTGTATAGTAAAAATTCCACAAGTAATAATTGTTAAACAGTATAGATTTTTTTAAACCATCTTTTGAATATTCCACACGCAAAAAAGGCTTGGCCAGGTCCTGATTTGTATTTAGAAAACAGAAAATGAGACATAAGGCTACTATAACCATTTGTAACGTCTTTATCAGTTAATGAAAAATTAATTTTTTAAGTCTGTAGTCACAATGTAACTGCATTTCTTACCTTTTAAATCGTGGGGTTTTTTGCAATTCAATATGCATTCAGATGACTAAACCATCTAATGGGCTTTTCGTGTGTTGGGTACAATAAGTTATCAGCATGAAGCATCTCTAATAAATCATTCAGACCAGAAAAATGTTAACTGTCTACTTGAAATTACCACTGAGGGAAAATTTGGTTAATCAAATTTTTTCAGCATCTGCTGTATTCTTTCATTAACTTGAAGATGTCAGGCTGATCATATGGTTAAAATTACTCAGCTACATTTTTTATAGTAAACTGAAAAAACGGTAGCATTATGAATAACTCCCAGTATATAACAGTCAGGAGCTTATCTCTCTCCCTTCCTGTCTGTCTGTCCCTATCTCTGTCTCTCTCTCTCTGTCTCTGTAACACAAAAAAAATTAAATTTAATTTGGTTATTTTTCTGTGGTTATAAAAGACAATGTCCTTGTTCATAGAAGATTCATCAAGAAAGGGATAAGAGTTAAGGTATCTGCAACTTACTTTTAAATGCTTCAACAACACAAATACCTGTAGCAGTATTAATTATATGTGCCTGTGCATTGTTATGTATATATGGCTATAAAGAGATGGTAATAAAGCAAATATGACAGAGTGCTAACAAAAAGAGAATCCAGAGGAAGAGTGTATTATACTATTCTTGGCAATTGTTCTGTAAGTTTAAATTTTTCAAAGTAAAGAATTTTAAAATTATATATATAGAAAATATTGTACAGGAAATTAACTTTGGCTTGGCAGTTGCCTGAATGCATACAGCAAACAAAAGTGAAAGATAGTTTCCTGGAATGGAAATTACACCTTTGCCATCTGCAGTAAATACCGTTTACTTAAGTAGCTACAGAAAGGTTCGTGTGTGAGATGGATTAAGCCAAATAAGGAAGTGTTGTACTTTTCTTCTTAGGTGACATATGCCAAAGCTGCATTTGGATAAAAGCCTATAAAACTTGGATAGAAAGATTTTCTAACTTCCTGTTTCAGCCAAATGGGCAGTGCCCAATTGCTTATTCCTACACTGTCAAGAAAAAATTGTACTTTTCCATTTTCCCTTGACTCATTAAAGTGGTAGATCAATGGAGGAACATGGTCAAGGGGAAAGTCAGAGGCCTTGGAGGGAAATGCCTAATTCTTTTTTTTTCCCTCCCTTATCTCAAATGGTGAAAATATTCTGACCTCCAGTCCAGTGTTAATTCTTCTAGATTAGTGGTCCCCAACCTTTTTTGGGCCACGGACCGGTTTAATGTCAGAAAATATTTTCACGGACTGGCCTTTAGGGTGGGACGGATAAATGTATCACATGACCGAGACAAGCGTCAAGAGTGAGTCTTAGACGGATGTAACAGAAGGAATCTGGTCATTTTTAAAAAATAAAACATTGTTCAGACTTAAATATAAATAAAACAGAAATAATGTAAGTTAGTTATTCTTTCTCTGCGGACTGGTACCAAATGACCCACAAACCGGTACCGGTCCGCGGCCCGGGGTTTGGGGACCACTGTTCTAGATGACCAGTTTAATTTTTTTTCAGTTGTGGTACTCTAAAATATTCTGTATTTCTTCAGAGATTTCTATACCCCTGACACCTGAAATTCTAAAAACTCGATCATAATCTAGAGAGTGATTTTAAGCCATTATACATTCTTATCATCTTGTAAGAGTGAAGAATTTAACTACTCATCATCCCCATCACCCCAAATTTGGAGCATCATTGATTGGTTGATTGGATTAATAATGAATAATTAATGAGTGCCAAACTTCCTCCTCTCCCAGCCTTTCACCATCTCAGTAAGTGGGCCTACCATTCACCCTGGAGTACAGAAGAGTATTTCCCACCTGATCTGTGGTGGCTCAGTGGATGGAGCATTGACCTGGAATACTGAGGTCACCAGTTCAAAACCCTAGCTTGTGTGGTCAAGGTACATATGGGAGTTGATGCTTCCTGCTCCTCTCCCTGTTCTTCTCTCTCTCTCTTTCACCTCTCTAAAATGAAATTTTAAAAAAAATCTTAAAAAGAAGAAAGAGTATTACCCTTTAGTCACCTCTTTTCTTTACACCCAAGTACATCAATAAGTTCTGCCATCCCCAGCTTTAAAATACATCTTGAGACGAGACACTTCTCTAAGCCTCCACCCCCACACCCCATTCAAACCATCATACCTCTCACCTTGACTACCAAAACTGCCTCCTTATAGATCTGCTTCCAGGCTTGCCCTGTACAGCCTATTCTCCAAATTGCATTTAGAATTATCTAAAACTATAAATTAGATCAGGGGTCCCCAAACTTTTTACACAGGAGGCCAGTTCACTGTCCCTCAGACCGTTGGAGGGCCGCCACATACAGTGCTCCTCTCACTGACCACCAATGAAAGAGGTGCCCCTTCCAGAAGTGCGGCGGGGGGTTGGATAAATGGCCTCGGGGCCGCATGCGGTCCGTGGGCCATAGTTTGGGGACGCCTGCATTAGATCATTCCCATTCTCAAAACCATCCCACAGTTCCCATCACAATAACCCAAAATTCTTACTGAGGCCTACAAAGCCCTAAATACCCTGGCTCTTTCCTCTCCCTTCTACCACTGACCACCTAGCGCACAGTAGTCCAGCCACACCTCCTGCTGTCCCTGCACCATCCCTATCCTTTCCTGACAGAGCCTTTGCCATTCCCTTTCCCTGAAACACTGTTCCTGGACTGTTCCAAGTTATCACCTCAGAGGGATTTTCTCCAATTCTCCCAAACTAAAATTAATGAGTGCCAACCTCCTCCCTTCCCAACCTTGGACCATCTCAGTAAATGGGACAGCACACCAACGCACTTAACACTCTTCGTTTTCCTACCTATAAACGTTTTGTCAGCATTTACCACTAACTGGAAGTACAGTATATATTTATTTGTTTTTCTGTTTTCCACCAGAATATCAGCTCCATGAGTGCAGAAACTTCTGTCTTGTTCACTGCTGCACCCCCACCATCAGAGCAGCGATTTTTACCTGTTTTGCTGCTCGCGGCATGCTGGTGTGCCCCAGGAACTTTGAAAACATGCAATACCTGACTATTTAGTGAGGGGCAATGACCATTTCCCTTAACTATTCAAAAGTCTTCCTTTTACTGCCCCCTTATTCGTCTGGGAGCTCTTAGAGGCCAGGAATCTGAGAGGGTAGAGAAAGAATCAACAGCTTGCAAGAGATCTGTTCGCTTTTCAGGTTTGGCATTACATATAGGTGGTTGAGTAGGTGCCCAAACACGTGGGATCATCTGAGACGATAGGAAAGGCATCTGTGACAAAAAATACCTTCTCCACTAAACTATTACATAGCCTGAAATTCTATTCTTAAGGATTAAATTATTAAGTCATCGACATCAAGGTATTGATTCTTCTTCAATTATTCAGGCCATTAATAAGCTCTTAATGAATAATGTTGTTCTCTATCCATAGAGTTTGGCATATGACATGCACATACATGTATTCAATATTTGTTAAATAAATGAGTAGACTGCCCATCTTTGAGTTTACTACCTCATTGTCTTGCCATTTACTTAAGTCTCTATTCTGTATATCTCTTCTTTATTACTTGATCTCTGATAGTTCTTTTCCTAATTAAATCATATGCCTGGATTTTTTTTTTCGAAAACAAATATGCCAGCAACTGGTGAACAGAAACACCGTGGCAGCTGAGGAGATAAAGGGCACAGATGGCTATTCGAGATCTAATCTCTTCAGCTAACATTCAGGCTTGACAAGGGGCTGATTCTGGGCCATGTGTTCCAAATGGATCTGCCCAACTTCCCAGCCTCAGTTCTGCATTGCAAGGTGGCTAGCTTCGCCACTGTCCCTTTCATTTTTACGCTTACCTTTGTAACAGCCCATGGAAATAACTCATTCTTTAGAGTTTGGATCCAGGAACAAATCCATAAATCCATCTCAGATCATGTTAAACTGCCTCTCCTCTGAAATCCTATGGCAATAAATATTTGTACCGCTTGTTTGAACATATAATTGTATATTATCCTGAATCATAATCTAGCTTTTCCTGCATTTATCTTTCTCTCCAGTTTGATAGTATAATCAGGGAATGTATTTTATTTTTCTCATGTAGTTCTATATTTCACACAGAGCCCAGCTGGTTGCTTTCACACAATGCTAGAGCTCAATGAGCACTTGTTGAATCAAACTGAGTACTGAATTAAATATATTTGACTACAGGAGAGATGCAGCAGCTGTCTTTAAGTTTTGGAAAAAGCCAGAAATGAATCCCAGTTCTCGATATGGATAGAAGATGTCATGTGGCTTCGGTTTCTAGACTGAAGAGGGGGGTGAGGTTGACATGATACATGGCAGTAGTAATCTTTCTGCCTTATTCTCTCTGAAGTCAGCCCTCTCTAAATATGTCTTGGCTTTCCTTTAGAAATACAGTAAAAATAATTACACCACCATATTAAACAATTTGAATTTTTAAAGCATTTTTCATATATGTTATCTTTGCAAAATTACTTAATCCTTCAGCAACTAAAACTCGTCACATACATTAAAAATTAAGTTGACCATCATTAGATCTGTCTATGTATCATAAAATTAAGTGTTAATGCCTAATTTCAGGACTGGAGCATCCTGTCACACCAGAAGAAAGGAATCTATCAAAGATTACTTGTACATGTCAAAAAGATTCAGAAGCAGCTTCGCCAAGTTTCTACTAGCAAAAGATGGGACAATTTGAGCAAAATCAGAATAGCAATTGCAATAAATTTTGAATACCAAATATGTTTGAAGTGCATCATTTAAAAAATCTTTTAAAACTCATTTAAGACATCTAAATGCTAAGAATAACTATTTGGAAAGACTAGCATACTTCTTTTACAGAAATACACTAGCTAATTAATAAAGGAAGAAATGTAATGAAATATCATGGTGATAGATTGTGTTATTGACCGAATTCTTCACTTCGACTAGTAACCACACACTTGTCTAGGTAATGTTGCAATGTCCCCCTGTTGAGTCTCCAGGTGTCAAGGTGATCAAATGAAAACAACAGTTAAGCCTTATACACTTGATGTAACAATGCAGGCCAAAGGCAAAAGAAAGCCACCAGCTCCCCCTGTGTAGTTTTCCCCATGAAACAACACTGGACTAGGGTGTGGTATATACTTTGCAGACAGGAATAATCATCTACCTTCGGAAGATCTCTAAACAAAAGGCTCTTGCTGGTTTGTGGGTCCAGGAACTGGGAAGAGGGGGGAAAGCACAGAATGTAAGAGTACTAGGTTAAAAGGGAGAAAAATGCCTCAACTGAGGCCCAAATAAAGAGAATTTGGAGGATGTGTCTGAGAAGTGCCTTAGCTAAGGTTCTCACTAAAGAGAACTCTTCACAGAGGCACCTAGGCTAGGAATGTGCTCCTGTGTAAAAAATGGCTGGTTGGGGTAGGGAGGGCATAAAATAAGTCCTTAACGGCACCTCCAGAGACTATAATTACCTGGCACTAAGCCTGGCGTGGGAAGGACAGCCTCCACATGAGGCCTGCAAGGCAAGGCCTTGTAATTGCCTGTCATCAGTCCTGAAAGGTCATATATAGGGCTTTGGCCTGGTGCCTACCTCTTTATCTGCCACTGGAGACAAAACTACTTTTCCACATCTTTACTTTGGATTTGGACAGAAAGGTGAGATGCAAGGGATGGTAAATAAGCTAAATAAATACTTAGTATATGCTGCTGAGATCCTTTGATCCTTTTTTATATAGTAATAGCTAACTGACACCATCTCCAATTTGCAACTCCAAATTAATGAATGAATGTAGGCAATGGTAGTTAATGGCTGCTAACATCACAATACAAGAAACAACTTGATGTGCTGTATCTCCTGAAAGAAATACACACCACCATCTATGAAACAGCTTTGCCACAAATGAAACCTGAAATTGATCAAGCCTCTACCATTTGCAGAAAGCACAGGAGATTAGGAGAACATATTAAACAATACTAAAATCCAGATGGTAGGAAACTCTGAAGACAAATAATCCAGTATTCTAAATAAATAATTTGGGGGGGGGGGCAGGAAAAGGAAACTTTACTTAGATCCAGGTTGAAGTAAAATCTTAAAAAATTTGAGACTAATGATTATTTGTGATTTGAACATTGGCTATTTGATATTTTAGGGAATTACTGCTAATTATTTTAAGAGTGATAATGGTTTTGTGATTGTTCCACCTTTTTCTATTGCAGTATAGTAAAAGATCCCAAAGTTAGTGGCTTAACACAGCAAACTTAAAACCTTGTGAGTCAGGAATTTGAGCAAGGCTTACTTGTTTGATTCTTCTAGTGAATCTAAGCAGCTCAACCTCAATAACCTTCACTAGTACAAACACAGAAAATAGTTCCTAGAACATGCAATTGAAACCAGAATATTGGCATTTATGCTGCCTGTCACCAATTCAGCCAAAAAAGTAGAGACAGGATTGACTCATATTTATGGGTGCTCTATTCAGACAGCTGAAGATCTGGGAGGTAGAGGTTACATGCCAAAATCCTAAGGGAAAAAAGAATAGGCAAAAGTTCTGGAATTTCAAGGGAAAATTAATCAGATTATAGTCAAAGTTAATTGGATCATAGTTCAATCCTTGGAGCACAAAGGCTTTGCTTGTAGTCTAGGGCACAAAGGTGGGTCGCTGACATCTCCTGGGGCACAAAAGGGTATTATTTGCAGTCCCCTGGGGTACAAATGTGCATCACTCCCAGATCTCATTAAGTCAGGCCTGTTTAGGTATCCCAGTTCCTAGAACAAACCTTGTACTTGCATTAACCATGATGCCCACTGATAAGGTGACCAATCATCCTCCTTTAGGGAGGACAGTCCTTCTTTTATTAAGTTCCATCCTCCCTTGAAAAGTGTCTTCCTACACGTCCTCCTTTTTAATATTGAAAGACTAATCTGTAAATGTCTGTATTCAATTAATGCAGAGTTGATCCATTGCGTGTGATGTGATGTATTTGTATCTAAATGAGTACTTTTTTCTTACAATTATTAAAAATTAATAGGCATGTAAGCATAATTACAATATAAAAGATCACAAATGTTATTATGCATTTATCATATAGTGTATTGTTGCAATGAAAAATGTTTCTTTTATTTATGATATTGTTTTCTTCAATTTATTTTTGTCCTTTTCATTATAAAAAAGTTAGTCACCTTACAACTGACCATAACCAAAGCCATCATCCCTAAATTTTAATGAGTTTCTGCTATCACAATGACCCATAAAAGCAGCCACCACCTTCTTAGCTGGCTTCACCAGGACATTTGCGCCTCTGCTATTACTGGCCAGTTAGAGACAATGAAGGTAGATCTGCAGTAGTGAGGAAGGAGGGGCAGGCTCCCTCTTCCCTGAGAAGGAAGAAACAAAAATACAAGAGAAAGGAGCCAGCAGGTGTAACCAAGTCAGCCAGTAATAAATTAACTATAACGCATAGTTACAATACAAAGCAAGAAGAGCAGGATCTGCCCTGCCGCTGCGGCTCCACCCAAAACCCACCGCCACGCCGAGGAAGGCATTGCTGCTGGAGGTGTAAGGGTCGTTTATACTGCTTTACAAGAGGTGCTGAAGACCGCCCTCATCCACGACGGCCTAGCCCACGGAATTCGTGAAGCTGCCAAAGCCTTAGATAAGCGCCAAGCCCACCTTTGTATACTTGCATCCAACTGTGACGAGCCTATGTATGTCAAGTTGGTGGAGGCCCTCTGTGCTGAACACCAGATCAACCTAAGTAAGGTTGACGACAACAAGAAACTAGGGGAATGGGTAGGCCTCTGTAAAATCGACAGAGGGAAAACACCGGAAAGTGGTTGGTTACAGTTGTGTGGTAGTTAAGGACTATGGCAAAGAATCTCAGGCAAACGATGTCATTGAGGAGTACTTCAAATGCAAGAAATGAACAAATAAACTTGGGTTTTGTTTCTCAAAAAAAAAAAAGAGCAGGATCTGTATGTAACTATGGCCAGTGATCTGGAAATCCCTTCCCCCTTGTTTACCCCACAGAAATTTTCCCTCCCCTCTCCTTGAGTCCTGGGAAACCTTAAACAAAGAAATCACATGCCCATTGCTTAGCTACGGTAAAGGTTTATAACCTGTAAGAAAATCAACTTTGGGGAGCTACGTTTTGGAGCTACAAGTCTCACATGCTCTTTCGACTTTAATAAATCCCACTTCCTTCATCAAGTTGTCTGGGCATTTTTGTCCTCCTTTGATTCCTGCCATAGTAAAGTACAGCAACCAATGCTCTGTCCATGGACCCAAGAATGCCCTTCTAAAGTGGCCATCAAACAAGACATCTTAGCAAGGGGGGCTTTATGTAAGCCAGAGTTCTGAATTTTGTTTTAAGTTGTCATTTTTAGGTAACTATCTGTGTAAACTTCACAGAATCCTTATTTTCTTTAACTTGCTCTTTATTTTGACTTTTTTTCCTTTGACTGAAACTGGCCCCAACCAGTACCCTAACTCATCCACCTCCTTCTCCCTTGCTTAATTATTAAGCCCTCAGGACAAGGAGATTCTGGTCAGCATTCAGTAGTCTTAAGAACAAGGTCCTAGCTCTAGTGATCATAGAAACAGACTTCAATCAAACTACAGACAATATTTTGGCCTCAGTTGCATTTTAGCTTTAGACCCAGAAAAGCAGAACAATTCCACAAAACAAATCCTTATAAAATTGGATTGAACAACTCCATGGTTGACATTAGGACCAGAAACAATGATCCATTACCCCCTATTCTAACCAATTAGTAGAGACCACACTCTTAACTCCTTTAGTCAACATGATTAATGATTTTTTCCCTATATAAACCATCCCCTGGAAGCCATGTCCTTGAGCTAGCTACCTGTGACTCTGGGCATGCTGCCATCTCCTTAGTAAATCCTTACTTTCTTGGCTACAAACTCCTGTTTATATCTTTTTGGGCTTTGATGCACAGAGGTAAATGGCCCCCTTTGGTTCAGTAACATCTGCAGTACTTGCAGCTGGAAGCTCAAGCTGAAGAGACTCAGCTGCTACAAGAAGAATGGCAGATGAAGCTTCTCATTATGACAGTGTAGACAACCAGATAGACTATTCTTGTGAGATTCTAACTGGATTCAAAATGTCTGTGCCAATATATGTTTAAAGGTGAGTAAAGAACTTGATCTTAACCCCAATCAGCAAACATTAACAGTGATGGAGTTACGTACACATTTGCAATATGTTATGAATTAATATCAGTGCACAAAATGAGGTGACTAAGAATACTACATTTTCTTTTCTTTATTTTTTTTAGATATTTATTCATTTTAGAGAGGAGAGAAAGAGGGAGAAAGAGAGAGAAGAGGGGAGGAGCAGGAAGCATCAACTCCCAAATGTACCTTGACCAGGCAAGCCCAGGGTTTCAAACCAGCAACCTCAGCATTCCAGGTCAATGCTTTATTCACTGCGCAACCACAGGTCAGGCTCTTTTCGTTTCTTTTTTTAATGGAATATTTTATGAGTTTGCATCTCACCCTTGCTCAGGGGTCATACTAATCTTCTCTATAGCATTCTAATTTCTTTTTTTGAGTATATGTGCTGCTTAAGCAGCACAGACTACTATATTCTCACCAGGCTCTACCACACTAGTGAGAAATTATCAACTTCAATGACTTTGGGGACCAAGTTCCCAAGAGAGATATGCAAAGGTCCAAGGGGCTGACATAATGCCACACTAGTCATGATAGGGGAACTCAAGAGTCAGAAATTTAGCTTTAATAATAGTAGCTTTTAATTTTAATCAATAGGCTTAGAGATTAATACAAGTAAAAAGCTTTGTTCCAGGTGCTGGATCCATGAATGGGCCTATATGACTTCATGAGGCTGCAAGCAATCCACCTTCGTGTGCCAAGCCCCAGAGATCCACAAACAAAACGGTATTAAAGCCCTGATGCTCCGCGGGCTGAACACTATCTGACAAGTATGCAGATAAAGAATTACTGGTTAAAAAAAAAATTACTGGTTATCAGAGGAAAAAATGCTGGAAGAATCCCTGGACTGCAATTTTATCTCATTAACTTCTCCCTCAATTCCAAACCCCTTACCCATCTCTTTTTCCTCCTTATAAAAAAAGGTTGGTTGAGATGAGATGTTAAGATGGTTTTGAGGTACAGAACACCTATCTTCTCAGATTGCTGGCTATCTGAATAAAGTGCTCCTAAAGATTCAGTCCTTGTCTTCACTTATTTAGCTGAGTGGTGACAGGCAGCATGAACACAAATACTTTCCAGTTTCAGTTAGTGTTGATTCATCCACCTCTCAAACCACATTCACATCCTGTGGTCTTCTAATTCAATTCTCCCCTCCCAGGAACCTGCAAAGCCACTCCCCTGCTATCCCAGTACCGCAAGGGAGCCAGGCCAGGACCCAGGATTACAAATGGCTTTCAGTGCTGCTGAGAAGATTTTCTCCCCAGCCTGGTCTTTCTTTTTTTTTTTTTTACAGAGACAGAGAGAGAGTCAGAGAGAGGGATAGACAGGGACAGACAGACAGGAACAGAGAGAAATGAGAAGCATCAGTCATTAGTTTTTCGTTGCGACACCTTAGTTGTTCATTGATTGCTTTCTCATATGTGCCTTGGCGCGGGCCTTCAGCAGATAGAGTAACCCTTTGCTCGAGCCAGCGACCTTGAGTCCAAGCTGGTGAGCTTTGCTCAAACCAGATGAGCCTGTGCTCAAGCTGGCGACCTCAGGGTCTCGAACCTGGGTCCTCTGCATCCCAGTCCGAGGCTCTATCCACTGAGCCACGGCCTGGTCAGGCCCAGCTTCGTCTTTATAAAGCAATATTTCCTCTTCACCTCAAGGAAACCTAGCAGAAGCCCCTTCAGGGTTGTTTAGCCCCAGAAATTAGGTTTTCACCAACCCAAAAGGATTCCTTAGCCATTAGGTTGTTTCTGCTTTCAGCCTAACATAAGCCCTGAGGCAGAGGATAGATGAGGAGAAAAGAGAAGAACAAACGGAATTTAGAGATCCAAAAAATTACCCTGCCACCTTCTAAAGGCTTTTTCTCTCACTCAGAGACAATTGGAAGTCCCTCTTTTGACCTATGTAAAGCCAGGAGGCAGGGCCAGAGCCACTATCACAGCAGCCAGGCTCATGCAGGTTCGCATTGGATTCGGACAGTCGGTAAAGAAACCATGGAGCCAAAAACTGATGGGCCATAGTCTTTAATCCTAGCTTGCACCCGGCGGGCAAGTAAAAAATACACACTGGGCTCCAAAACCCAGTCACATTCAGTGCTCACAAAGCTACTGATTTATCCGAGTTTCCTAGAATCAAAGGTTTCTAGCTCACCAGCCTTATTCTCCTCAGTTCCTCATCTCCTTCCTTATCCCAGATACAAACTCTGTACAAACTGGCATCTCACTCAGCACTCCGCCATCTTGGCTGCTTTTCCTGGCCTTCTCCATGTGGCCTCCTCACGCTGCTGGCTCTATTCTCTCTGCTCTCTCATGCTAACCTCAGGAACCAAGAGCGCAAACTCCCGTTTTGCCCCCATTTTATATTGTAGCTTCCCAACCTCTAATCCAATATACATAATAGGGAAGTCTCTAATACAAAGTCACTTCTCTGAGGCATGATTGGATTGAACCGCCCTACATCAAAAAGGGTGGGAAAGGCTTAATCCCAAAACCAAGCCTCAGGCTACAACGATTCTCAACACACATTAATATCACCTGGGCAACGGCCTCTTTAACAAAGTGAGCATAATACATTTTATCTGCCCAACAACCTATAAAGTTCAATATGACTTGACCTCTTGTTTTCCCTGTCTCTTCCTTTGCACACCCTCATAATTACACTATAATCACAAGGGGCTTCTTCATGTTCCTTAAATTTACCAGCCATTCTCCTTATCAGAACTTTGCGTTAGCTGCCAGAAGGAGCCAAATAAGCCCCATCTCATGGTTTTTATGTCCTTATATAGTCTCCTCCTATGCTAAATAAGATTGATCTGAGTGTAGACTTAAGAAATATCCAAACCTGTATAGAATTTTTGAGTTTATCTGAGCCAGCCTGACCAGTGGTGGTACAGTGCATAGAGCGTTGACCTGGTACTCTTGAGTCCCTGGTTTGAAACCATGAAGTCACCAGCTTGAGCAGGGCTCATTGGCTTGAGCACAGGCTTGCCAGCTGAGTGTGCAGATTGTTGGCTTGAGCACAGTATCATTGTCATTATCTTAAGGTCACTGGCTTGAGCAAGGAGTCACTGGCTTGGCTTGAACCCCTTGGTCAAGGCACATATGAGAAGCAATCAATGAACAATTAAAATGATGCAAATACAAGTTGATGCTTCTCATCTCTTTCCTCTCTCCCTCTCTCTCTCTCTTTCTAAGGAAAAAAAAAAGTTTATTTGAGCCAAACTGAAAACATACTAGGGAACAAGATCTCAAATGCTCCAGAAAATACAGTTTTGCATCTTTTCCATGCACTGAAATTAAGGAGGGAACTTAAGGAAGGTTACATGGAGGTTGGAAAAAGCAAGGCAAGGATTGGATTATGGGATAGTGAAGATTATGTGTTCTCTTGAGGTGCTTATTCTAAAGGTGTTTTAACCTAGTTGCACAAAAAAATAATGGAGAAGGCTTGCTTAAGGCAAAGATAAATCTTTTACTAAAAAGTTATATGCCTGGTGTTGGTCAAATAAGTTTGTAAATATGATATATATGTTTGCTCGCTTGTGACTTATATTGGGTGTGGGGGACAGGCTATAAGCAGGCCAGGTCGTTGTAGCCTGGGGTTTGGTTTTAGGACTAAGCTTTTCCCCACACCCTTGACTGATTGTATGATCTGGGTGGTGCACTCTCATGAGGAATCCAATTATGCCTTGGATAAGTGACTTTGTATCAGAGACTTCCTTGTTTGTATATTGGATTAAGGGATTTTGGTTTTCTACACTATAAAGTGGGACAGACCAGGAGCTTACTCACTCAGTTCCTGCTATCACGATTGCAGGGGCTTCCCTGATCCCTTACTGTTGGGCAGATAAAATGTATTATGCTCACTTTGTTAAAGATGACACGAGGAGGCCGTTGCCCAGGTGATATTAATGTGTGTTGGGGGCAGGCAGGATTGTTGTAACCTGGGGCTTGGTTTTGGGATTAAGCCTTTCCCACCCTTTTTGATGTGGGGTGGTACAATCCAATCATGCCTCAGAGAAATGACTTTGTATTAGAGACTTCCCTATTTTGTATATTGGATTAAAGGTTGTGAAGCCACACTATAAAATGGAGGCAGAAAGGGAGCTTGCTCTCTTGGTTCCTGGGATGATTAGCATGAGAGAGCAGAAGGAGCAGAGCAGAGAGCAGAAGGAGGCCACGTGGAGGAGGCCAGGAGAAGCAGCCAAGATGGCAGAGTGCTGAGTGAGATGCCAGTTTGTGTAGAGTTTGTATCTGGGATAAGGAAGGAGATGGGGAACTGAGGAGAATAAGGCTGGTGAGCTAGAAACCTTTGATTCTAGGAAACTCGGATAAATCAGTAGCTTTGTGAGCACTGAATGTGACTGGGTTTTGGAGCCCAGTGTGTATTTTTACTTGCCCGCCGGGTGCAAGCTAGAATTAAAGACTATGGCCCATCAGTTTTTGGCTCCGCTGTTTCTTTACCGACTGTCCGAATCCAATGCGAACCTGCAAGAGCCGGGCTGCTGTGATAGTGGTCTTGGCCTTGTATACTGGCTTTACACTTACCCTTCATGGGAAAAGCTTTCCTGCTTTGGCTGAGTGGGTGGTAGCAGAGCAACCAAACGGCATCACGATTGGCCCACCATGAAAACTGGAATGCCCACTAGTGAGCAGGAGGGACTAGGTTGACCAGCACTGCAAAAGTGGGTAGTTTTTATAAAAAGGTTCGCCATCACGGTCCTAGACTGTTTGCTGTGGGAAAAGCCAGGCAGCCACTATATCATGAGGACCCTCAAGTAGCTCACAAAGAGATCCACATGGAGAGATACTGAGACCTCCTGCCAACTACCAACATCATGTTAATGAACCTTTTTAGAATTGGGTCCTTCAGCCCATGCCAAGCCTTCAGAGCCCTATCTGACATTGTTATAAAGTACCATACCCCAGATTCTGAAAGATACTGTACCCCATCGAGTCTATGTAGAAACACCAAGTCCAGATGAATATTGAAGAGTTTTATTGAAGGAGGAGATTTGTTAAATATGCCGGCTGCATATGGATGACATGGGGCATCTGCAGACCCAAATCATGCACACCGAGTATATTTCAGAGGCTGGTTATATACTCTTTGATCACATACAGGTTGGGGGGGCATGACAGCATGACATAACCATTAACAAGATTAATATTTGACAAGATTTACATTACATTAACAAGATTAATATTTGACAAGATTTTCATTACATTAACAAGATTAATATTTGACAAGGTTTATGTTACATTAACAAGATTAACATTTGGTCTAGGGGATTTACAAAAAACGTTAAAACTTTCAAGGTAATACAGTCAAAGACATTCACAATTCCTTTCAGTATTTATCTCTCCTCCTTTGCCTAGAGGTACATGTTAATCTCAGGATTCCAGGAAGGGAGGGAGAGCTAAGATCAGTGTAGGGTGGTAGCAAATCCTGTCTCTTGTTGAAAGCGAAAGGGAGTTCTTCAAGTAACCTTAATCCTTTCAGAGAAGTTAAAACCAAATGACCCTAGTCGTCCTGTAAGTCAGGAGACTTCTATATTCTTTTTCCTCCATTTTCCAAAGAAAGGACAGGACAGAAAGCCTGACTTTTCCTTTTAAAATGAAATTGCCAATACTAAGTTTTACAGTTCAGTGGTACCTTACTACATTCCCCACTGGTTTTATGTCCTAAGTCAAATCTTTGACTTAATTTACTGAAAAGCATGACACTGTTGTAGGTGTATTAATTTATAACATTTAACAGATATTTAACAGACAGCATTAATAGCAATACAGTTCACTAGAGAAACAAATGTTACTAATCAATTTCCTATAAACTGCACAAACTTTTTGCAACTTTTATAAAATTAGCTGGCTTTTGTTTTACCCTCTGTTGGGCAGATAAAATGTATTATGCTCACTTTGTTAAAGTGGCGCTGCCCACGTGGAGGCCAGTGCCCAGGTGATATTAATGTGTGTTGGGGGCAGCCAGGATCGTTGTAGCCTGGGGCTTGGTTTTGGGATAAAGCCTTTCCCACCCTTTTGATGTGGGGTGGTACAATCCAATCATGCCTCAGAGAAGTGACTTTGTGTTAGAGACTTCCCTGTTTTATGTATTGGATTGGGAGTTTGGATTTCTACACTATAGAATGGGGATGAAGCGGGAGCTTGCTCTCTTGGTTCCTGGGATGACTAGCATGAGAGAGCAGAGGGAGCAGAGCAGAGAGCAGAAAGAGGCCATGTGGCCAGGAGAAGCAGCCAAGATGGCGGAGTGCTGAGTGAGATGCCAGTTTATACAGAGTTTGTATCTGGGATAAGGAAGGAGATGGGGAACTGAGGAGAATAAGGCTGGTGAGCTAGAAACCTTTGATTCTAGGAAACTCGGATAAGTCAGTGACTTTGTGAGCACTGAATGTGAGTGGCTTTTGGAGCCCAGTGTGTATTTTTGCTTGCCCGCCGGGTGCAAGCTAGGATTAAAGAAAATGGCCCATCAGATTTTGGCTCCGTTGTTTCTTTACTGACTGTCCAAATCCAATGCGAACCTGCATGGGCTGGGCTGCTGTGATGGTGGCCGTGGCTTCTGACTTTACACCCTCATTTTCCTTTTCCCCAAAGTCTGATTAAAAAGGAGCCCTTAGTGAGTTTCTTCATTATTTGGCTGTACGTAAACCAACCAGCTTCCGGTTTGTGGTTGGAGTAGGGCATGCCATTTTTCTACCTTAGCAGCAGTGCAAGTTGTCAGGATCATATGCGTAAACCCAGTAGCCGCGGCCACCATCACAGCTGCCTGGCCCATGCGAGTTCGCATTAGATTTGGACAGATGGTAATGAAACAACGGAGCCAAAAACTGGTGAGCCATCAACTTTAATGTTAGCTTGCACCTGGTGGGCAAGTAAAAACAGACACTGGGCTCCAAAACCCACTCATTCAGTGCTCACAAAGCTACTGACTTATCCAAGTTTTCCTAGGATCAAAGGTTTGTATCTCACTTGACTTATTCACCTCTATTTCCCATCTCCTTCTCTCTGCACAAACTCTACACAAACTGGCTTCTCCTACAGCACTCCACTATCTTGGCTGCTTCTCCAGGTCTCCTCCACGTGGTCTATATCTGCTCTCCTTTCTCTGCTCTCTCCTCTAATGCTAATCTCAGGAACTGAAAGAGAGCAAGCTCCCGGTCTGCCTCACTTTATAGTGTAGAAATCCAAACCATTAATCCAATATACAAAATAGGGATGTCTCTAATACAAAGTCACTTATCTGGGGCATGATGGGATTCCTCATGAGAGTGCACCACCCCACATCAAAAAGGGTGGGAAAGGCTTAGTCCTAAAACCAAGCCCCAGGCTACAAGGATCCTGCCTGTCCACAGTTGGCCCCCAACACACATTAATATAATCACTCCCATTCCAAGCAATCACCAGGGCGATGGGCTTCCACGTGGGCAGCGCCATCTTTAACAAAGTGAGCATAATATATTTTATATGCTCAACAAGGTGTGTGGACCCATCCACGTGAGAGTCAGTCCTTGGGTGATGTACTGGATTACCTGATAATGTTGGAAGCACCTCTCAGACAGTCTTTTGAACAGTTTGCTGAGTAACCTGTAAATTCTACAAGTACTTAGGGAAGGGGTGGTTACGTTTCCTTTACTATTTGTTTCATGCATTTTATTTGCCCTGAACCTTTTGGTGCCTGTGGGAACAATGTAACTTCAAATTAGCTTCTAATTAATATTGGGTTCCTTTCCTACTAGCTTTGAGACAGTGGGCATAAATGCAGGCCCAACACTAGAATGGGTGAGCTAAACCTGGATAGAATTCTATATAGCAATTTTCTAACAATTGTCAATTATTTATTAAAGTCTATTTCTAAATGTTTACCTGGAAAAATTCCTTTTCTTTCTGTTTTTTATAATTTTCTTATTTTGTTTAGTATTCACTTGGACACAAACTAAATACTCAGATATTATGCTTTTTGTAATGGATTCTAAGTTTGGCTTTTCTAATTATTCCTTTCTTGTTGGAAAAATCTTTTTCTAATTGGTTTCAAATAAACCTTTGGCAATAAGGGTCCCAGAACCTCTCTGGTTTTGGGTGGCATTTACTCATTTGAATTACTATGTTCAGATTTTGAGGTAAACTGGAAAAATATATAATAAATAATAAAATTCAAACAGCTAATATTAACAAATATGCTAATAAGTGTCTTAATACAATAAAGTGACCAAAGCCTACTAGATTATTAAACAACATTCTAACTAATACAATAGGATTTAAAATAAAATTCTTACAGTCTCAAATGTTCTTAACATGTTAATATAATTTTACTAAGTCTATGTTGACACCATCACTGCTTTATATTATTTGCAAATGTAATTCAATTCCCACTTCAGTCTGAGAATTGTCCCAAAGAGCAGGAGTCACACATATTCAGGAAAAGTCCATAAGGCACTGGTCCATAATGGTCATATTTTATACTCTACAGCTAGAGTTGAAGTCCTAATGACTACTGCTTTTAACTGGAATTAGGGGCAGGTCTCAGCCTAAAACAGGCATGGAGCATTGAGACAAGAGGAATAAAGGTGACATTATATATTAAACAAAGCAACAGAAATCAGACTGTCAATACCCACAATAGAGATCTTTGAGGGATAAATAAAACTTGAATATTCAGGCAAGGCATAGTAATTGGCCTTTGTGTTCACAAGAAATGAGATCAGTTTACCTGCTACTTGGAAGAAATACTCTAGGCTCATTCACAGTGATGTGAGATAGGGCCAATGGCCTTGGGCAAGTCCCACTAGGCTGGGCAAGGTCAGGTCACAGATAGCTGGATTAGGGCTGAAAGAGACTGAACCCTCCCTCCGCAAAGCAATGGGGCAGCTCACCTTCTAGTATACTTTTTTCCCACAGCAAAGGCATGTCCCCTAGTGGGGGCCAAGAAGCCTGGCAGGCTTTAGCTCAGTGACCTTTCTTTCCATTCTTGAAGCAGGACCCTTATGGAATCCTGTGAAGCCCCATCGGGGCATTGGAGCCTTAAAGGGAGTATGCCAAAAGCTGGTATTTTCCTGATCTTTTTTGGGCTCTATTTGCCTTTCCTGTTACTACCTTGTTCATTATAGACCTTAAAAGCCATGCTCGGGCCCTGGCTGGTTGGCTCAGCGGTAGAGCGTCGGCCTAGTGTGCGGGGGACCCGGGTTCGATTCCCGGCCAGGGCACATAGGAGAAGCGCCCATTTGCTTCTCCACCCCCCCCTTCCTCTCTGTCTCTCTCTTCCCCTCCCGCAGCCAAGGCTCCATTGGAGCAAAGATGGCCTGGGTGCTGGGGATGGCTCCTTGGCCTCTGCCCCAGGCACTAGAGTGGCTCTGGTCGCGGCAGAGTGACGCCCCGGAGGGGTAGAGCATCGCCCCCTGGTGGGCAGAGCATCACCCCTGGTGGGCAGAGCGTCACCCCTGGTGGGCATGCTGGGTGGATCCCGGTCGGGCGCATGCGGGAGTCTGTCTGACTGTCTCTCCCTGTTTCCAGCTTCAGAAGAAAAAAAAAAAAAAGCCATGCTCATGCTCATAAGATCTCACTGAGGGGCTTGAGAGGCCCTTTCTGTCTATATAAACTTTTGGAAAAAGACAAAAACAGCATTACTAGCTGGATCAAATAAAAGAGGGTAAAAGCTTGTGAGAGGAACAGGTTAGGTGTCTCCTTTAGGATTCCAGAGTCTCTCTGCTGCTAAATAACTCAGTACATTAGCATTCAAAAGAAATTTTAACAACACTGTTTCAAAATGATAATTAAGTAAACATTACATAAAAAGACATTATCAACAATTATTACATATTTTCCAAATATTCAAACCAAGATTGTAACATCACAAAGCTATGAAATAGCAGATGAAAAGAGAATTGACAAAAGGCCTTTGAAATAACATATACATTTTTAACCTGGAAAATATTTTTACACAAGGGAACTTTGGTACAAAAAGAAAGTCTTTTGGATTTGGCAGGCTATATAATTTTATATGCCTTATTATTAGTACAATTTTAGTACAGTTTAGCATAAGAGGATTGTAAACTACTACCACAATGAATTATTGATTGAGAAAAACAAGGAATGGTCAAAATGCATTCACTATTTTGTAAATACCCTGCCGGCAAAAAGATATTAATTTTCTTTTGATCCACAGTAATTTACACTATTAAGTCAACATGAGGGGCAGGATGCCTGGGATTCTTGGTGCCTGAGGGGGTACTGTTATGGCTAAAGCAGTGGGTCTCCCCCATGAATCCCATGCCTCCCATATCAGATAACAACCATGCCACATGAAGAAACTAGGGAAGGGTAGGGGAAACTTGGAGGAGACCCTACACCCGCTTTGGTCCTGCAGGAGAGAGTCGGAACCTTTCTCCTAGTGCTAGTTTTGTTCATTTCACACTTATTTCCCCTTCTATAATGTTAAGCCAGGAGCCAACATTGTGGCCATTCACATGCAGGTTCACATTGGATTCAGACACTTGGTAAAGAAACAACGGAGCCAAAAACTGGTGGGCCATCATTTTAATCCTAGCTTGCACCCAGGAGGCAAGTAAAAACACACAATGGGCTCCAAAACCCACTCATTCAGTGCTCACAAAGCTGAGTTTCCTAAAATCAAGTGTTTCTAGCTCACCAGACTTATAAACCTCTGTTCCCCATCTCCTTCCTTCTTCCTGCACAAACTCTGCACAAACTGGCCTCTCACTCAGAACTCCACCATCTTAGCTGCTTCTCTTGGTCTCCTCCATGTGGCCTTTCTCTGCTCTCCTCTCTAATGCTAATCTCAGGAACCGAGAGAGCAATTTCCCAGTCTGCTCTACTTTATAGTGCAGAAATCAAAACCTTTAATCTAATATACAAAATAGGGAAGTCTCTAATACAAAGTCACTTATCTGAGGCATGAAGGGATCATACCACCCCACATCAAAAAGGGTGGGAAAGGCTTAGTCCTAAAACCAAGCCCCAGGTGTTGGGCAGATAAAATGTATTATGCTCACTTTGTTAAAGATTATGCTGCCCACGAGGAGGCCGTTGCCCAGGTGATATTAATGTGTGTTGGGGTGGGCTAAAGGCAGGCAGAATCCTTGTAGCCTGGGGCTTGGTTTTGGGATTAAGCCTTTCCCACCCTTTTGATGTGGGGTGGTACAATCCAATCATGCCTCAAAGAAGTGACTTTGTATTAGAGATTTCCCTATTTTGTATATTGGATTAAGGGTTTGGATTTCTACACTATAGAATGGGGATGGAGCGGGAGCTTGCGCTCTTGGTTCCTGGGATGACTAGCATGAGAGAGCAGAGGGAGCAGAGAAGATAGCAGAAAGAGGCCATGTGGCCAGGAGAAGCAGCCAAGATGGCGGAGTGCTGAGTGAGATGCCAGTTTGTGTAGAGTTTGTATCTGGGATAAGGAAGGAGATGGGGAACAGAGGTGAATAAGTCTGGTGAGCTAGAAACCTTTGATTCTAGGAAACTTGGATAAATCAGTAGCTTTGTGAGCACTGAATGTGATTGGGTTTTGGAGCCCAGTGTGTATTTTTTACTTGCCCGCCGGGTGCAAGCTAGGATTAAAGATGAAGGCCCATCAGTTCTTGGCTCCGTTGTTTCTTTACCGACTGTCCGAATCCAATGTGAACCTGCATAGGCCAGAAGGCTGCTGTGATAGTGGCCCTGGCTCTGGCTTCTGGCTTTACACCAGGCTACAAGGATCCTGCCTGCCCAAAGCCCACCCCCAAAACACATTAATACAAGCACGCCCATCCCAAGCAATCACCTGGGTGACCGGCTTCCATGTGGGCAGTGCCATCTTTAACATAGTGAGCATAATATATTTTATCTTCCCAACACATAACTTTCTACACATCAGTGGAGGGCAATAAGCCATTAATCCTAACCCGCGGAGGGCCCACACGACCCCTGTGTCCTAGGAAGGAGAAGGGGAGAGGCAGCTGGAGAGCCTGTCTCTGATAATCCCATCCCCTTTAATCCTGTCACTCATGATCTCAGCACTCCTTCTGAAATGTCCTGATAAGCCTATCCCCTATAACCCTATTATCATGATCCCATCACTCATTCTAGATTGTCCTGATAATCCCATTTTCTATAATCCTATTACTTACAATCCCATCACTTATTGTGGAATTACAATTCATTTCAAAGAACTGATAACCAGCAAGATCCACACCTGTGGTTTGTTAATTTCTAAATCCTTTTTACCTGACCCTGTTCTTTGTCTAAGATTTTTCTAAAGCAAAGTTCCAATTTTTAATACTATTCCTACCCTGTATTTTCCAAATGTATAAAACTACTTTTGATCAGTAGGTGGATATCTAAATCTAGTTTCTATTCTATATTTTCTCTAGTCACTTCACTCTTAGTTGTTCCTGCCATTTTACTTAGCGCCCTTCCCCTGCTGATCCGCATACAACACGTCAAGGCCTTGCATTCTGCTCTTTTCTCACCCAAACTGCTTACTTGTCAGCCCTTCACCCCACAGGCTGGGGAAACACTTCAAACTGTCCAGAGAGAAGGCAGAAATTAGCACACTAATAAAAGCAAGAAAGATAAGACAGAGCCTTCCCTGTGGTGGCACAGTGGATAAAGCGTCAACCTGAAATGCTGAGGTCGCCGGTTCAAAAGCCCGGCCTTGCCTAGTCAAGGCACATATGGGAGTTGATGCTTCCAGCTCCTCTCCCTGTTCTCTCTCTCTCTTTCTCTTTCTCTCTATCCCTCCTCTCTCTAATAAAAATGAATAAATTAAATCTAAAAAAAAAAGGCGGGACTGCAGACAGACCACACCTAGGGAACACAGAGGCCACACCAGTGTACTCCAGTGGCAAAAAAAACTTCTTTTACACAGACAAAATGAACAGGCAGAGAAATGCAACACAAATGAATCAAGAGAAATCCCCAGAAAAGGACCTGAATGAGTCACATATAACCAAATTACCAGATGCAGAGTTTAAATAATGATTGTTAGAATGCTCAAAGATATTAGAACAACAATAGATGGTCATTACAAACACCTAAATAAAGAGATAACAAATATAAAAAAGAACATTGAAATAATAAAAAAGAATCAGTCAGAAATGACAAATACAATATCAGAAATGAAGAACACAATGGAAGGACAAAAGCAGGATGAATGAAACTGGGAATCAAATCAGCGAGTTAGAAGACAAGATAAATGAAGGCACGGAAGCAGAGCAGAAAAAAGTAAAGAGACTCAAAAAGTCTGAGGAAACTCTAAGAGAACTCTGTGACAACATGAAGGGAAATAACATCCGCATCATAGGGGTTCCTGAAGAAGAAGAGAAAGAACAGAGAATAGAGACGTTGTTCAAACATATCATAGCTGAAAACTTCCCTCAATTAAGGCAGAAAAACATCTCACAAGTTCAAGAAGCACAGAGAACTCCATTAAAGAGAAACTCAAAGAAATCTACACCAAGACACATCATAATTAAAATACCAAAGCTAAGTGATAAAGAGAAAATATTAAAAAGTGCTAGAAAAAAAAAAGACTATCACCTACAAAGGAGCCCCCATAAGGATGACTTCTGACTTCTCAACAGAAACACTTGAGGCCAGAAGGGAATGGCAAGAAATATTCAAAGTAATGCAGAACAAGAGCCTACAACCAAGACTACTTTATCCAGCAAGGCTATCATTTAAAAATGAAGGAGAAATAAAAAGCTTTCCAGACAAAACAAACAAACAAACAAACAAACAAAAAAAACCCCTCAAGGACACCAAACCAATGCTGCAAAAAAATGCTAAGGGGCCTGTTGTAAACAGATCAAAGGAGAAAAAGAATATAGCAAAATAGGAATACAATTTTAAAGAATAAAATGGCAATAAACAACTACATATCAATAATAACCTTAAATGTAAATGGATTAAATGATCCGATCAAAATACATAGGGTAGCTGTGTGGATAAGAAAACAGAACCCATACATATCCTGTCTACAAGAGACATACCTTAAAACAAAAGATGCACATAACCTGAAGATAAAAAAATAGAAAAAAATATTTCACGCAAATGGAAATAAAAAAAAAGCTGGGGTAGCAATACTTATATCAGACAAAATGGACTTTAGAACAAAGGCTATAGTAAGAGACAAAGAAGATCACTACATAATGATAAAGGGAGCAATCCAACAGGAAGATGTAACTATTATAAATATCTACACACCTAATATAGGAGCACCTAAATATATAAAGCAGATTTTGATGGGCATAAAGGGTGAGATAAACAGCAATACTATAATATCATAGTAGGGGATTTCAATACCCCACTAACATCACTAGATAGGTCCTCAAGAAAGAAAATTAACAAAGAAACAGTAGACTTAAAGGACATACTAGATCAACTTGTTTTAATAGATATCTTCAGATATCTATTTTCACCCTAAAACAGAAGAATATACATTCTTTTCAAGTGCTCATGGTACATTCTCTAGGATAGACCACATGTTAAAACACAAAAGCGGTCTTGGCCCTGGCTGGCTGGCTCAGTGGTAGAGTGTCAGCCTGGCATGCAGGAGTCCTGGGTTCGATTCCTGGCCAGGGCACACAGGAGAAGCGTCCATCTGCTTCTCCACCACTCCCCCTCTCCTTCCTCTCTGTCTCTCTCTTCCCCTCCCGCGGCCAAGGCTCCATTGGAACAAAGTTGGCCCGGGCACTGGGGATGGCTCTGTGGCCTCTGCCTCAGGTGCTGGAGTGGATCCGGTTGCAACAGAGCAATGCCCGAGATGGGCAGAGCACCGCCCCCTGGTGGGCATGCCGGGTGGATCCCGGTCGGGTGCATGCGGGAGTCTCTCTGGCTGCCTCCCCATTTCAAACTTCAGAAAAATACAAAAAAAACCCCAAACAAACACAAAAGCGGTCTCAACAAATTTAAGAAGATTGAAATCATATCAAGCACTTTCTCTGATCAAAATGGCATGAAACTGGAAATCAACCACAACAGAAAAACTAAAAAATACTCAAACACTTGGAAACTAAATAGCATGTTATTAAATAATGAATGGGATAACAATGAGATCAAAGAAGAAATAAAAAAATTCCTAGAAACGAACGATAATGAGCATACATCAACTCAAAATTTATGGGACACAGCAAAAGCAGTCCTGAGAGAAAAGTTCATTGCATTACAGGCATATCTCAAGAAGCTAGAAAAAGCTCAAATAAACAACTTGACCCTGCATCTAAAAGAATTAGAAAAAGAACAGCAAGTAAAGCCCAGAGCTAGTAGAAGGAAGGAAATAATAAAGATCAGAGCAGAAATAAATGACATAGAGGCTAAAGAAACAATACAGAGGATCAATGAAACCAGGATCTAGTTTTTTGAAAAGGTAAACAGGATTGATGAACCTTTAACCAGACTCACCAAAAAAAAAAAAAAAAGAGAGAGAGAGAGAGGACTCAAATAAATAAAATTAGAAATGAGAGTGGAGAAATAACAACTGACACAACAGAAATACAAAATATTGTAAGAAAATACTATGAACAACTGTATGCCAAAAAACTAGACAACCTAGATGAAATGGAAAAATTCCTTGAAACATATAATCTTCCAAAAATTAATCTGGAAGAATCAGAAAACCTAAACAGACCAATTACAACAAATGAGATTGAAACAGTTATCAAAAAACTCCCCCAAAAGAAAAGTCCTGGGCCTGATGGCTTCACAAGTGAATTCTACCAAATACTCAAAGAAGAACTAACTTCTATCCTTCTCAAGCTATTTCAAAAAATTCAAGAGGAAGGAAGACTTCCAAGCTCCTTTTATGAGGCAAGCATAGTTCTGATTCTAAAGCCAGGCAAAGAAAACACAAAGAAAGAAAATCATAGGCTAATATCCCTGATGAATTTAGATGCTAAAACCCTCAACAAAATATTAGCAAACCGGATCCAGCAATATATAAAAAAAATCATATACCATGATCAAGTGGGATTTATTCTTGGGTGGCAAGGCTGGTACAATATTTGCAAATCAATCAATGTAATTCATCACATAAACAAAATGAAGGAGAAAAACCACATGATAATTTCAATAGATGCAGAAAAAGCATTTGATAAAATCCAGCACCCATTCATGATCAAAATTCTCAGCAAAGTGGGAATACAGGGAACATACCTCAACATGATAAAGGCCATCTATGACAAACCCACAGCCAACATCATACTCAATGGGCAAAAATGAAAAGAAATCCCTTAAAGGTCAGAAACAAGGCAGGGGTGCCCCCTTTCGCCACTCTTATTCAACAGAGTTCTGGAAGTCCTAGCCACAGCAATTAGACAGGAAAAAGAAATAAAAGGCATCCAAATTGGAAAAGAAGAAGTAAAGCTATCATTATTTGCAGATGATATGATATTGTATATAGAAAACCCTAAAGCCTCAGTCAAAAAACTACTGGACCTGATAAAGAATTCAGCAAAGTGGCAGGATATAAATTAATACTTAGAAATCAGAGGCATTTTTATACACTAACAATGAACTGTCAGAAAGAAAAATTAAGGAAGCAATCCTCTTCACCATTCCAACCTGAAAATAAAGTACCTAGGAATAAATTTAACTAGGGACATTAAAGACTTGTACTTGGAAAATTATAAAATATTGATAAAGAAAATCAGGGAAGATACAAACAAGTGGAAGCATATACTGTGCTCATGGTTAGGAAGAATAAACATCATTAAAATGTCTATATTACCCAAAGCAATTTATAAATTCAATGCAATACCAATTAAAATACCAATGACTTACTTCAAAGATATAGAACACATATTCCAAAAATTTATATATAACCAAAAGAGAACACGAATAGCCTCAGCAATCTTGAAAAGGAAGAATAAAGTGGGAGGTATCACAGTTCCAGATATCAAGTTATACTACAAGGCCATTGTACTCAAAACAGCCTGGTACTGGCATAAGAACAGGCATATAGATCAATGGAACACAACTGAGAACCCAGAAATAAACCCACAGCTCTATGGACAACTGAGATTTGACAAAGGAGGTAAGAGCATACATCGGAGTAAAGACAGCCTCTTCAACAAATGGTGATGGGAAAATTGCACAGCTATCTGCAAAAAAATGATACTAGACCACCAACTTACACCATTCACAAAAATAAACTCAAAATGGATAAAAGATTTAAATGTAAGCCGTAAAACCATAAGCATCTTAGAAGAAAACATAGGCAGTAAGCTCTCTGACATCTCTCGCAGTGATATATTTGCTGATTTATCTCCACAGGCAAGTGAAACAAAAGACAGGATAAACAAATGGGACTATATCAAACTAAAAAGCTTTTGCACAGCTAAAGACAATAAGAACAGAATAAAAAGACAAACTACACAATGGAAGAATATATATGACAATACGTCTGATAAGGGGTTAATTACCAAAATTTACAAAGAACTTGTAAAACTCAATACCAGGAAGACAAACAATTCAGTCCAAAAATGGGCAAAAGAAATGAATAGACACTTCTCCAAAGAGGACATACAGATGGCCAATAGGCATATGAAAAAATGCTCAACATCACTAATCATTAGAGAAATGCAAATTAAAACCACAATAAGATATCACCTCACACTGGTCAGAATGGCACTCATCAACAAAACAACACAGAATAAGTGCTGGCGAGGATGTGGAGAAAAGGGAACCCTCCTGCACTGCTGGTGGGAATGCAGACTGGTGCAGCCACTGTGGAAAACAGTATGGAGATTTCTCAAAAAAATTAAAAATTGATCTGCCTTTTGACCCAGCTATACCACTTTTAGGAATATACCCCAAGAACACCATAGCACTGTTTGAAAAGTAGAAATGCACCCCCATGTTTATGGCCGCATTGTTCACAATAGCAAAGATCTGGAAACAGTCCAAGTGTTTGTCAGAGGATGAGTGGATTAAAAAGCTTTAGTATATATAGACTATGGAATACTACTCAGCCATAAGAAATGATGACATCGGATCATTTACAACAACATGGATGGACCTTGATAACATTATACTGAGCGAAATAAGTAAATCAGAAAAAACTCAGAACTATATGATTCCATACATAGGTGGGACATAAAAATGAGACTCAGAGACATGGACAAGAGTGTGGGGGTTACAGGATCGGGGGAGGAGAGGGAGGTGGTTGAGGAGGGGAGAATAAAAAAGAAAAAGAAAAAAATCTAAAAAAAAACTAGTTAAAAAAAAAAAAACAAAGGCCCTGGCCGGTTGGCTCAGTGGTAGAGCATTGGCCTGGCCTGCGGGAGTCCGGTTTTGATTCCCAGCCAGGGCACACAGGAGAAGCGCCCATCTTCTTCTCCACCCTTACCCTTCTCCTTCCTTTCTGTCTCTCTCTTCCCTTCCTGCAGCCAGGGCTCCAGTGGAGCAAGGTTTGCCCGGGTGCTGGCGAAGGCTCTGTGGCCTCTGCCTCAGGTGCTAGAATGGCTCTGATTGCATCATAGCAACTCCCCAGATGGGCAGAGCATCACCCCTGGTGGGCATGCCGGGTGGATCCTGGCCGGGCACATGCGGGTGTCTCTCTGGCTGCCTCTCCATTTCCAACTTCAGAAAAATACAAAAAAAAAAATAAAATAAAATAAAATAAAATAAAGAAAGAAAGATAACACAGACAATTAACTAGCACCCGGAATAAAGAGTGTTTGACTATAGAGGACACAAGACAAGAAGTAGGAACCAACAGAAGAGAATAATTTCTTCAGGGGAGAAGTCAGGTAAAGTGCCCTGAAGCTAGAGGTTTTTGTATCCAAGAAAAGAGATTTTGTATTTTTTGGGCTTCTTTTACAAATTTTCTTTTAGTTTTGCCCAGAAATTTTCAATTTTGCGTGCAAAAATTCAATTCAGGCCTTAGAAACAGACACAGTTACACATTAAACAAAGACTTCACATACACATTTAATGAGTGTGCTTTTTCAATTAAAATTCTACCAGACATTTTCTGATAAACAAGGACAAAATTTGATAGATGAGGGAGGGGTTCCCCCCAGTGGAAAGCACTGCACCCCAAATTCTGAAAGGTACTATACCTCACTGACAAGGAAAAGGCTCCCCTCATGACCTCTCAGGTGCATGCTGACCACAGCACCAGAGATTCCTCTATCACACCAACACACAAAGACAAAGTTCAATAGACGAGAGAGAGTTCCCCCAGTGGAAAGTACTGCACCCCAGAAACTGAAAGGTACTGTACCTCACTGACGAGAGAAGGGCTCCCCCTCGTGGCCTCTCAGGTGCACGCTGGCCGCAGCACCAGAGAGTCCTTTAAACCAGGAGTTTCTAGACAGACAGATTAATAACAAAGACTGAGATCTCAACAAACACAGAGAGGAGAGAAGTCTCTGGAAGTCCAGAGCGAGATTAATCAATCCAGATTAGCTCGGTCTCCACTGCTGCAGTGCGATGCGAGACTGACTAATCCTGGCTAATTCAATCTCCACTAATGGATTCCTAGAGTACAAATGAAGTCCCCACTTCTGGCATTCTACTGAGAGCACAACTAGACACCTCTTGAAGTTCTGGGCAGAATTAAATCCCTACTAATACCTCTCTTAGAGAAACTGATATCCCCAAGAGCCTGAAACAGGACTGAATCCTTCCAGAGTATAACCAGATGTCCCCCAGCAAAACCCAAGGCAGGACCTAGAAACTCTCCACCGACATTTCGGTCTTGGAGAGCATGCTGGGAACATGCTGTTGGGCAGATAATATATTATACTCACTTTGTTAAAGATGGTGCTGCCCACGTGGAAGCCTGTTGCCCAGGTGATTGCTTAGGATGTGCGTGATTATGTTAATATATGTTGGGGGAGGGCTTTCGCTCCAACGGGTTTTAAAAGAAGGAGAGATCACATTGTTCCAGGGGAAGAGTGATTACGTTCTAGGAGAAGCCCATGCTGTAGGAGAACAGAGAAAGGCCATGTGGAGGCAGCCAAGATGGTGGAGTGCTGAGGAAGAAGCCAGTTAGTGCAGGGTTTGTGCAGAGAGAAGGAGATGGGGAACAGAGGTGAATAAAGCTAGTGAGCTAGAAACCTTTGATTCTGGAAACTCGGATAAATCAGTAGCTTTGTGATCACTAAATGAGTGGGTTTTGGAGCCCAGTGTGTGTTTTTACTTGCCTGCTGGGTGCAAGCTAGAATTAAAGCTAATGGCCCCACTGGTTCTTGGCTCCGCTGTTTCATTACCAACTGTCCAAATCCAATGCGAACATTCATGGGTCAGGTGGCTGTGCTGGTGGCCGTGGCTACTGGCTTTACACATGCTGACCACGTCTGATCTATTTCACAGCACCCCAAAACAAAAAGACTAGTTACAATCAGCAAAGTAGTTTTGAAGGCCCTACCTACTCCACCGGGGTTTGACATCTCCAGAGTCACAAGTCGGCAAAACCTTAAATCTACCCTACCTACAACCTAGTGTCATACAAATTTGACCAGTACCAGTCCCAAACAGGAAAGTGAAAACAAGAATTCAGAGAAAAGGTAGAATTTAGTAACACAAAAGAGTTGCTTTACCTACCTCCTTGATTGCTCTGCTGACTTGTCCAAATTGTTGAATTTGGAACAGGGAGATGTCTACCAAAGAATGGTCCGGACCCCACAAGAAGACTGAGAGCCCTGAAAAGTCTCAGGTGGCGCCCTTCTCCATAAGATTCAAGCGGGGCAGGAAAGCTCCTCAGAGAGACGAGCCAATTTGGGGTGTCTCTACCCAGTGACACGAAACACTGAATCCCAGATGAGCCCCCAAATGTTATAAAGTACCGTACCCAGATTTTGAAAGGTACTGTACCCCACTTCATTGGGGCTACATAGAGACACCAATTCCAGGTGAATTTTGAAGAGTTTTATTGAAGGAGGAGATTTGTTAAATATGCCGGCTGCATATGGCTGACATGGGGCATCTGCAGACCCAATTCATGTGCGCCGAGTATATTTCAGAGGCTGGTTATATACTCTTTGATCACATACAGGTTGGGGGTGCATGACAGCATGACACAATCATTGACAAGATAAACATTTGACAAGATTTATGTCACACTAACAAGATTAATATTTGACAGGATTTATGTTACATTAACGAGATTAATATTTGACAAGATTTATGTTACATTAACAAGATTAACATTTGGTCTAGGGGATTTACAAAAAACGTTAAAACTTTCAAGGTAATACAATCAAAGAAATTCACAATTCCTTTCAGTATCTATCTCTCCTCCTTTGCCTAGAGGTACATGTTAATCTCAGGATACCAGGAAGGGAGGGAGAGGTAAGATTAGTATAAGGTGGTAGTAAATCCTGTCTCTTATTGAAAGTGAAAGGGAGTTCTTCATGTAACCCGAATCCTTTCAGAGAAATTAAAACCAAATGACCCTAGTCATCCTTGTAAGTCAGGAGACTTCTATATTCTTTTTCTTCCATTTTCCAAAGAAAGGATAGGACAGAAAGTCTGACTTTTCCTTTTAAAATGGTATTGCCAATGTTAAGTTTTACAGTTCTCTGGTACCTTACTACAACATCTTCACTGCAATCTCTTAAGAAACCCTGAGCCGGCCCTGGCCGGTTGTCTCAGTGGTAGAGCATCGACCTGGCGTGCAGGAGTCCTGGGTTTGATTCCCGGCCAGGGCACACAGGAGAAGCACCCATCTGCTTCCCCACCCTTCCCCCTCTCCTTCCTCTCTGTCTCTCTCTTCCCCTCCCACAGCCAAGGCTCCATTGGAGCAAAGTTGGCCTGGGTGCTGAGGATGGCTCTGTGGCTTCTGCCTCAGGTGCTAGAATGGCTCTGGTTGCAACAGAGTGACACCTCAGATGGGTAGAGCATCGCCCCTGGTGGGCATGCCGGTGGACCCTGGTCGGGCGCATGTGGGAGTCTGTCTGACTGCCTCCCTGTTTCCAACTTAACAACAAAAAAAATATATAGAAGAAAAAAAAAAAGAAACCCTGAGCCAAAACCACCCAATTAAGTCACTTTCAAAGTCTTGGCCCACAGAAACTGTGTGATAATAAATATTTATTCTACTTTTAAGCCATATAGTTTGGGATATCTTGTTTTGCAGCAATAGATAGCTAACACTGGCCTTGACATGCCTTCCCTTGGATTCTTTATCTAGAAATACCTCTGTGTAAGGCCAGGAGCCGCCATCGTGGCCATTCACATGCAGGTTCCCATGGAGAAGGAAACATTCTGCACCTCTATCCACCAAGGCCAACACCCGTTGTACATTGGAAGGGGACCAGTGGATAGCCAGTTCCACGTGTGACCTCCGGTCCCTGCCCATCCTCGTTAGACGGGTCCCTCGGCCCTTTTCCTATTCAAACTGGTACAATGGGTCTTGGGAGTTCTCCTCTCCCTCGGCCGTCTCTATCATATAATCTTGTAACCTAGCTGCACGCGCACCAAACGTTTTATTGGTAGCTGCTGGGGCCTTTAGTCTCAGTGGCTGGAACTTCTGTTCTGATTTAAGCTGCTGCCAAAGCTCCAAAAGAATTTTATTAGACTGGCCATCCAATTTCCCCTTATCTGCTCCAGCCGCAATCAAATCTACCCACATCTGCATTTGGGTAACCTTTACAGGCCCGTTTCCCTTGTTAGTTGGGGGGGGGGGGACATAGGCAGCAGCCCTCACTGCTTTATGATCCTGAGTGGCCTCCAGTTCTCCCAAATCTGCTACCATCTGTGTAACTGCATTGATGGGCTGCCCCACATAGGGGCCCAAGATAGCCACAAGTGACCCAAAAAGGGTTGACGGGGCACTAGCAAGAACAAATTTCCCTCATTCTTTTTTTTATAATAATTTTATTTTTAATGGGGCGACATCAATAAATCAGAATACATATATTCAAAAATAACAAGTCCAGGTTATCTTGTCTTTCACTTATGTTGCATACCCATCACCCAAAGTCAGATTGTCCTCTGTCACCTTCTATCTAGTTTTCTTTGTGCCCCTCCCCCTCCCCCTTTCCCTCTCCCTCTCCCCCCTCCCCCCCGTAACCACCACACTCTTATCAATGTCTCTTAGTTTCATTTTTATGTCCCACCTACGTATGGAATAATGCAGTTCCTGGTTTTTTCTGATTTACTTATTTCACTTCGTATAATGTTATCAAGATCCCACCATTTTGCTGTAAATGATCCGATGTCATCAATTTCCCTCATTTTTGCCATAAACACTTCCTCGTCTGGCCCACGGGACCCAGGGTTGAAATAGCATTCTTCATACCTAGTTCCCGAAGGACCTTTACTAACTCACTGTAGCACTGCCGCCAACTCATTGCCCCTGCCAATTCTCCAGCATTCTGCCAGACCATACGAATGGCGGCCATCACCCATTCTAATAGGGTATGGTCTCCTGGGTTGCCATGGCAGTTCTGAAGACACTGCCTCAAGGAAGAGTGTGTGGTAATGGCGGCCAATTTCTCCATCTCTGTTCCGGAGAGCATGATGCCATCCACCCCTATATCTCATAATCGTAGTAACCAGGTTACCAGGGATTCAGTAGGTTTCTGCCTAAATTGTGCCCCCAACTCCATCAGCTCTGCCTGGGTATAGGGCTGAACCACAGAGTGTTCCATTACCTGGGCAGGAAGCTGTGGCTGCCCCTGAGGGCACCTTTGTAATTTCTTTATGGCCAATAATGAGTTCTCCTATTTTACTACACATAGAACCAGCAGATGCTGGTGTATTGGCCAATAAGGTTTGGTATGCCTGCTCAGGGCGGCCTCTGGTGCCAGCTACGGTGCTGTCTGCAGACAAAACTCTGGCCTGTATTTTGCCAGAGGGAAAAGATTTGCCTCTCTTGGTTCCTGAGATTATCATTAGAGGAGAGAGCAGAGAGGAGAGCAGAGAAAGGCCACATGGAGGAGGCCAGGAGAAGCAGCCAAGATGGCGGAGTGTTGAGTGAGAAGCCAATTTGTGCAGGGAGAAGGAAGGAGATGGGGAACAGAGGTGAATAAGTCTGGTGAGCTAGAAACCTTTGATTCTAGGAAACTCAGATAAGTCAGTAGCTTTGTGAGCACTGAATGTGAGTGGGTTTTGGAGCCCAGTGTGTGTTTTTACTTGCCCACCGGGTGCAAGCTAGGATTAAAGATAATGGCCCATCAGTTTTTGGCTCCATTGTTTCTTTACCGACTGTCCGAATCCAATGCGAACCTGCATGGGCCAGGTGGCTGTGATAGTGGCTGTGGCCACTGGCTTTACACACTGTCTCCTACCCTCCTCTGAAGATTGCTCTAATGTCTCCTTGTTATGAGGCCTTGTAAAGCCAGTATCCATGGCCATCATCACAGCCGCCTGACCCATGCAAGTTCGCATTGGATTTGGACAGTCGGTAAAGAAACAACGGAGCCAAAAGCTGATGGGCCATCATCTTTAATCCTAGCTTGCAACTGGAGAGCAAGTAAAAACACACACTGGGCTCCAAAACCCACTCACATTCAGTGCTCACAAAGCTACTGACTTATTCGAGTTTCCTAGAATCAAAGGTTTCTAGCTCACCAAACTTATTCACCTCTGTTCCCCATCTCCTTCCTTCTCCCTGCACAAACTCTGCACAAACTGGCTTCTCACTCAACACTCCACCATCTTGGCTGTTTCTCCTGGCCTCCTCTATGTGGCCTTTTCTCTCAGGAACTGAGAGAGAGCAAACTCCCGGTCTGCCCCACTTTATAGTGTAGAAATCCAAACCATTAATCCAACATACAAATAGGGAAGTCTCTAATTTAAAGTCAGTTATCTGAGGCATAATGGAATACCTCATGAGAGTGCACCACCCTACATCAAAAAGGGTGGGAAAGGCTTAGTCCCAAGCTACAAGGATCCTGCCTGCCACAGCCTGCCCCCAACACACATTAATATAATCAAGCCCATTCCAAGAAGGGCAACTAATATCACCTGGGCGATGGGCTTCCACGTGGGCAGCGCCATCTTTAACAAAGTGAGCATAATATATTTTATTTGCCCAACAGGCCTCCTCTGACCCCTATGTGAGAATAGTGTCCTCTCCCCACTATGACACCATGCTTGGTCCCCCTATCCCTTTGTTTTTCTTCATTGGCACTTATGACCACCTGGCATATTGTATATTTGTTTGTTTGTTTCCTATCTGTGTCCCCATGTTCAAATGTAAGCTCTTTGAAAACAGGAGTTTGTCTTGTTACTTGCTATATGTCTAAGGCTGAGAATAGTGTCTGTCTCTAAAGGCAGTAGGCGCGGCCACCATCACAGCAGCCTGGCCCATGCAGGTTCACATAGAATTTGGATGGACGGTAAGGAGCCCCCACCACCTTTGAGTGGTGGAGTAGAGGACTGGCTGCTCTTATGGTTCCCCATGGCTGTCCTTTTGGGGGTCGTAGGCTGGCTGACTTTTACAGCCATGTGTGAGGAAACTGAGAGCTCTGTGGAAGAGGCTGCCCGGGACCTGCAAACCGAGCAGTGGAAGGAGCTGGAGCAAACGTGGGAGAAAGAGATGCTACCCTGGAGCTGGCGGAAGTGCTGAAGGAGAAGAGTGATTACATTCTAGGAGGAGCCCATGCTGTGGAAGAGCAGAGTAAGGCCACGTGAAGGAGAGGAGAGAAGAGGCAGCCAAGATGGCAGAGTGCTGAAGGAAAAGCCAGTTTGGGCAGAGTTTGTGCAGAGAGAAGGAGATGGAGAACAGAGGTGAATAAGGCTAGTGAGCTAGAAACATTTGATTCTAGGAAACTCGGATAAGTCAGTAGCTTTGTGAGCACTGAATGAGTGGGTTTTGGAGCCCAGTGTGTGTTTTTACTTGCCCGCTGGGTGCAAGCTAGAATTAAAGCTAATGGCCCACCAGTTCTTGGCTTCGTTGTTTCTTTACCGACTGTCCAAATCTAATGTAAACCTGCATAGGCCAGGCGGCTGTGATGGTGGGCTGCAGCTTCTGGCTTTATGCTGTCCCGCAGTAGACATTCAATAAATACTGGTAGCATAAAGGAAGAGATGAAATTAAAAGTCAGTGAAAAATCATCATGGAATCATGGGGTCAGGCTGAGGATATGAGACTCAATTTTTGTCTTGAAGATAATAACAACATATAATTTCAGGGTGCTGTGTTTCAGCTCTGGCCTAGGCACTTACATTAAAGAGAGGGGTGCAGAGTCACAGCTTGTAAGAGAATAAGGAAGGACTGGACAGACTGAGAAGGTTGAGTTTATAAGGAGAGGCCACAACTGCCAAGTTTAGGCACTTTAGAGCACTTTTCACAAAGCATGGAATATTCTAAACAAATCATAAAACAAAGTTCAGAAATTAAAGAGTTTGATATGAAGCCAAAGGATTTCACTGTGTTTGTGTGTTCTTGTGGCACAGTTCTCCTCAATGTATAACTACTTATTAGTAATCATTGAATTCTTTAAGTATTTAAAATATATAAGTTTATTCCATTCCATGTAACTCTCAAGACAAATTTAGGTAGAAGTTTGTGCTTTCAGGAATTCTTCTAAGCAGTTAAGGCACTGCCGTTATAAACAATCCAGTCTGATGCCTATCAGAGAGTAACTCTGGATTAACAGCAACAGCAAAGGAGAGGATTTGAGTAGAGGTAGGTATTTTCTGGGGTATATGTGTGGTGGCCCATTTATGTATATCAAAAGACTCTTTTGTTTTAAGGCCCAGAAAAAAATGTATTTTTTAACATTTATTTATTGATTTTAGAGAGAGAGAGAGCGAGAGAGACAGAAACATCAATCTGTTTCTGTATGTGCCCTGACCAGGGATCGAACCTGCAACCTTTGTGTATCAGGGTAATGCTCTAACCAACTGAGCTGTCTGGCCAGGGCTAAAGATTTTTTTTATTATTTTATTATTTTTTTAAGTGAAAGAATCGAAAGTTGGCAACCATGGCAAGAAGATAAAAAGGGTTTTTTGTTTGTTTTTGTTTGTTTCTGGGGCTTTTAAAAAACAAACAAACAAACAAAAAGCCCTCATTTATCCCTTAAAATATATTTAAAATATTTTAAGGTATCCTATGTCACCTCATTTTCATTTCTTTCTTTATCTTTCTTATTCTGACCACCATCTATTTCAGGGGTCTCCAAACTTTTTACACAGGGGGCCAGTTCACTGTCCCTCAGACCGTTGGAGGGCCGGACTATAAAAAAAACTATGAACAAATTCCTATGCACACTGCACATATCTTATTTTAAAGTAAAAAAAACAAAACGGGAACAAATACAATATTTAAAATAAAGAACAAGCAAATTTAAATCAACAAACTGACCAATATTTCAATGGGAACTATGCTCCTCTCACTGACCACCAATGAAAGAGGTACCCTTCCAGAAGTGCGGCAGGGGCCGGATAAATGGCCTCAGGGGGCCGCATGTGGCCTGCGGGGCCGTAGTTTGGGGACCCCTGATCTATTTACATGTACAGGTACTGAGTTTGTTGATTCATGGCTGCTCAGCGTATTTGTTGAAAACCTGGAAGCAATGATTTAACTCTTGTTTTCATTATTATTCTATCAGCTCAGTGTTTTTTAGCTGGGCTCAACTCTTGTCTTAATCTCTAGTTTAACATTTGGGCAATAACTCTATTGAGTATTTTCTTATCAGAGTCTGCTTTGTTTTCAATGAAGGAAATATTAATGCTTATTGCATTGTCTATTTCACGCTTTCACTTTCTAGAAAACATTATTGTTCAATAAAAGGTAAATTATTACAAAGCATTCCATGAACAGCATGGACTTTAATGCATTTAAATTACTACTTGCCACAAAGTAATTCAAAATTATGATTTTAACTTACATAGCTCCTTCCCTTTGACACACTTAAAGTATTGAAGGAAAACTAGGTAATCTGTCTTTTTTGTGTCTACCTTAGTTGAACTCAGGATGCAGAATGGCACAATGAGTGAAGCAAGAGAATTACTATAGAAAGGATCAATGTTTTACCTCTTGGAATTGAACTCCATTCTTTATAAATCTTTTTATGTAACCAGAATGTGCTGAAGCTAATACCTAAAGAGACAAGATATGCTTTTGCAAGTTTTATGAAAATCTCACTAAATCTCTTAAAATGACATTTCTATGGTTTTTTAATAATTTGATTGAATAAAAAAGCTCCCCAAATAATTAGCTTGACAGCCTCCTTAATGTTTACTGAATATGGTGGAGAAAAAAATATAAAGCCATTTATATTTCTACAAGTTGGATATATCGTTGTGAAATAATGGGTTGTTTTCTAAAAGAGGACAAAAGGAAACACATCTATGAAATCTAAGAATGGCTGGCCTTCATGGTTGCTCAATACACCTGTAAATTTACCTGAGCATTAATCTAAACACTATATCAGACAAATGAACTAAATATTGTAAGATAAAAAGTCATGCTCTGTGCACGATTATTTTAACTAGGCATTTAACATCTTTTCATTATCACATAAATGTACTATACTGCAGAACTGACAGAATAATATTGAATGAGAACGGCTTCTTAAGTATAAAGTTGATATATAAAACCCTCTTATATCTAAAAATATGCAGGTGGAAAGTTTTAGTAAATTTAAATTGCCCTAATTAAAATTTAAAAAGACAATTTCAGTTTGTACATGGAAGTCACTAATGACTGCATTTGCTGCTTCTGTCAATAGTCAGCATTGGATTATTTTATTATATGAACCTGATGTATTGTTCTACCTAAGTTTATCATTTTTGGCCACTGTTACAGCTTTTCCTGACTACATTTCCCACATGCCCTTGCAGTTACGTTGAACATGTGCTGGAGTTCTAGCAATGGAATGTGCAGTTGTGCCTCCATCATGCTTTCTCTTTTTTTTTTTATAAACTTTCCTTATAAACTTGCATAGATTGCTGTATGACCATCTGGATACAACACTGATTAGGCACTAGAAAATTCCTAACCACAAGATGAAAGGGTCTGAATCTCTAAATTACTCCATGGAGGAAAACTATCCCCAATTAGGAATTCCTCATTGAAAAAAAAAATTTATTACGTTAAACCATTGCAATTTTATGTTTTCTCTCTCTCCCTTTTTATCTTCCTTCCTTCCTTCATTCCTTCCTTCCTTCCTTCCTTCTGTCCTTTCTTTCTTTTTTTGTACAAGAGAAGGACAGAGGTAGGAAGGGAGAGAGATGAGAAGCATTATGTCACTTTAGTGGTTCATTGATTGTTTCTCATACATGCCTTGACTGGGGGACAGGGTGACTCTAGCCAAACCAGTGACTCCTTGCTCAAGCCAGTGATATTGGCTCAAGCCAGTAACCATGGGGCCATGTTGATGATCCCATGTTCAAGCCTGTGACCCCATGCTCAAGCCATATGAGACTGTGCTCAAGCCCATGACCTTTGGGTTTCAAACCTGGGACCTCAGCATCCCAGGTGAAGGCTCTAACCACTGCATTACCACTGTTCAGGCTTATGTTTTATTTCTTATAGCAGCTAGTGTTTCTCCAGTATAGTTACCTAAGTTAAGTAGTATTCCACCCTACTAGAAGAAATACACACACATACACACACATTATAGATACACGGACACACATATGCATTTTTCCTTTTCTTTTTTATATTATAATACAAATAGGATGCTAAAATTCCACAACCCTTCTGGAGTAGAATTTCACAGTATATATAAAAACGATAACTATATACTTACATACTTGTGCTTAATTATATGCTTACCTTTGACCTCTTCTTAGAAATCTACCTAAGTAAACAATTATCACTGATGTATATAAAGATTTGGCTCCAATGACGTTCAGTGTGTCATAGTCTTATATTAGCAAAAAATTTTAAGCAACACAAATACCAATACTAGTGAATAATTTAAATAAATTTTGGTACTTTTGACAATAATTGAGTATTCAAGATAATTAAAATAATATTTTAGAAGATAACTTTAAGCCCTGGTCAGTTGGCTCAGTAGTAGAGCATCAGCCCAGCATTTGGATGTTCCTGGTTTGATAGCCTGTCAGGGCAAACAGGAGAAGCGTCTATCTGCTTCTCTACCTCTCCCCCTCTCACTTGTCTCTCTCTTTTTCCCTCCTGCAGCCATGGCCTGATTGGAGTGAGTTGGCCCCAAGTGCTGAGGATGGCTCCATGGCCTCTGCCTCAGGCATTATGGAAGAGCTCAGTTGCTGAGCAACAGAGCAACACCCCAAATGTGCAGAGCATCATCCCCTAGTAGGCTTGCTGGGTGGATCCCAGTTGGGGGTGCATGTGGGAGGCTGTCTCTGCCTCCCCTCCTCTCACTAAATAAAAAAAGAAGAATATTACTATATAACCTAGGAAAGTAGTAGTGATACATTGTTAAGTGAAAATAAGTAATAATGTAACATATATAGTTTGGTCCCAACTATTTTTTTAAGTGTGTGTGTGTGTGTGTGTGTATGAAAAATCTCCTCAAATACTGAATGGAAATACACTAAACTATTACCAGTACTCATATCTAAGTAATAAAACTAAAAGTGATTTTTAAGTTTTGCTTTCATTTATGTATTTTCTAAATTTTCATCAATGAATAGATACATTTTTGTTATATTTATTTATAACATTTAAAAGAAGAGACTATGCTCTCATAGAACAGGGGAATATATATATATGAAAGGGGCAGTAATGCTCTTGCAGGATAGGCTTCCTCTCAGAGTAAAATGAGGACGCCACGTCCTGGTTGTGATAAAGAAACGTAGGAAAAAATTAGATAATTGGGAAAAGAAGGGAAACGGTACACCGAATAGAAAGCATTCGGCAGTAAGTTGATTCTGAAGAGAATTGCAGAGGACACTAAATGAATACTGAATATTTTTCATTACAATTTAAAAAAAAGTAACCTATCCCCATGGTGTTCATGCAGTAATTCTAGCCTAATACATGTGGTATTCCCATTCTAATCCTTATTAACAACACTGCAAAAACCATGTCTCTGTCCACCAGAACATGGCAAATCTATATTTTGTGTTTCTAATGTCCTCTATTTCCTGCTACTAGGTCTTTTTATTCTCTGTTTTCCCTTATTTTAAATAATGTTAACCACCAAAAATTCAAAGTTGTCCTGACTCATTTACGATTTGAAGTATTCTAATCCTAGCTTCTTTCAAACTGGACGTCTGGTTTTGAAAAAGATCCTGCACCTCATGAGACTTTGTTTCTTTTAGTCAGTGAAAGAATTGGACCAGAGTCTTCTGCTACTCCAACACTTGGACATTCTGTGGCAATGAATTGTCATACAAGACTGATCTTGAAATTCACTCAAGATCCTTCCTGAGCCACTGTTTCCTGAGCTAAAACCTAACCTAGTGACCAGACAAGGACCCTAAGAGAGAACAGATCTAGGCCTAGGGATTTTTTTTCTTACTTTTTCTCTTTTTTGTATTATCATTTTACGGAATAAAAATGGAAGGTAAAAATTTCACCAAAGGACGTGGAATCAATGCTTTAGTTTTTATGAATGTGTGAATTAGAATAGTATCTGTATCATGAGTTGTGAGGAATACATGAGATAGGTATGTAAGGAGGTTTGCACACGGCAAGCACTTGATAATTTTAGCTGCTACTTTATTATTAATTTTTTTTATTGCTAGGAAATAGATAACTGAAGCCAGTGTTCTTTTTTCCTTCTTCATGGGATTTGAAGAAAGTATAGAAAGAACAGTGCTGGAAGGGCTGAGGTGACATCAGAAAAAAATAGCAGTGTGGCTCAGGAATAATCTCTGAGCCCACAAAATGCTGTGTTGGGGACAGTAACCTGATGAACCGGTCCTGATGTCAGAGATGTTAAGAGAACAGTCACTGTGACTCTACCGGTATACCTACATCCACATGGTAACTGTCCTTTTTTGATCTCTGAACACATTTTAAAACATAGGAAATGGTACAGATATTCAAGATTACTGCATGAGAATAGTTTTTACCATCCAAAACTTTGTTTATTCCTTAACATAACTCTTATTAAAAGGCACAATAAATACAGGTTTTAATTTGAAACACTACTTGAAAAATAAATTTGAACAGTAGCAGGGATTTGGTTGCCTCTTCCCACAAAATCAGAATAGGTCAGCTTAAAAGCTGTCTTACATTTTTACGTCTTATAATTTTTTTCTTTCTTTCTTTCTTTTTTTATTTTTTTTATTTTTTTATTTTTCCGAAGCTGGAAACAGGGAGGCAGTCAGACAGACTCCCGCATGCGCCCGACCGGGATCCACCCGGCATGCCCACCATGGGGCGATGTTCTGCCCCTCTGGGGCGTCGCTCTGTTGCATCCAGAGCCACTCTAGCGCCTGAGGCAGAGGCCACAGAGCCATCCCCAGCGCCCGGGCCATCTTTGCTCCAATGGAGCCTTGGCTGCTGGAGGGGAAAAGAGAGACAGAGAGGAAGGAGAGGGGGAGGGGTGGAGAAGCAGATGGGCGCTTCTCCTGTGTGCCCTGGCCGGGAATCAAACCCGGGACTCCTGCACGCTAGGCCGACGTTCTACCGCTGAGCCAACCGGCCAGGGCCTACGTCTTATAATTTTTGTGTATAACTGCTACTTATAAAAATCTCCAAGAACCCGGGAGCACAGAGCTCCTTTTGGAATAAGCAAACAGTCATTTTAATTTCAGGTGAAAGGGTAGAATGGAAATTATCTTCATTAATCAACCTCCAGAGGTATACCTGAGCACCTCACTGTTCACGGAACCTAAGCCAAATAGTACTATAAACATCTTTACTTTTCTAGATATTCTGAGTCTTTGACATTGTGAAAAACTTTTCTGGCTGTGGAGAGACCCCTTTCTTGGGCAAGCCCATTCTTAGAAATAGTAAAGGGCCCAGCTGGGACCATGTGTTTGGTAGGCAAACTAACCTTTCAGAGCCCTGTCTCCTCTATCCGGCCTGTGAAACCCAGGAGGCAATATTCCTCTCCTTAATCATCCCAGGGCCAGGTGCTAGATCACTGGAGACCACTGTTATAGCTTAGAGCACACTGACAGTGCTCAGACTAGCCAGTCCTAAACTGTTTATTTACCTTGTCCTGACTTGCCTTTCCCTAGGAAACCCCAGTATAGGTGATGGCCTAAGCCTTCCCCTTGCTCTTGTCTTTCTGTTTCTTGACTACCTAGTGGTTTTTCCGTGTGGCCTTTTATGATATGCTGTACTTACTGTCTCTAGGACTTGTGAGTATAATCAACTTTAGAGTTTTTTTTGTTTGTTTCTATTCTTCCTGAGCTTCTTCTCTTCTGTCTTTTCTTTTGGCCACATCTGGCTGACCATAAATGAATACAAACATCATTCCCCCCCCAAAAAAAGTAATGATGTGCACTATATTTCAATATTTCATCACCTAAATCTGTAAGAACCTTAAGTCAGATTTTTCAGAAAGTAAAGCAAAGCGTAAGTCACTATCCAAAGAGTTTAATCAGAACAGTAAGGACTTAAATGGTTTAAGGACTTGCCCAAGGTTACACACTTCACCTGTTGGAGGCAAAGTTGGAAATAGAACCCAGACTCCTCCACCAGTGCTCCTTCTACATTGCTGCTTTCCAGCTCTTCCTTAAAGTCATCAGAAGCTACTTTAAGGAGATCTGTTATTAAACCATAACCATTCATATAAAGTAAAGTTATTTTCTACTATGTGTTAGGCAGTCTTCTATGACAAAGTTTCTGCCATCATAACATTCACTTTTAGTTGAATGAGAGAAAATGAATTAATAATGAAGGTTCTGAAAATATTATAGTAATGGAGCTGGCCTTCAGTTCTTTGCTTAATAGAAATTTTTGAAAATGATTACAACTTTCTGGATAGAAAATAGAAAACTGAATGGTGTATAAAAATCTCAATTCTAGCTCAACTCACCATCCTCCATTCCAGGTGTTTAATCATATGCAAACACTGGGAAATATTGAAATGATTTAGTCTCTTCCCTGTCCTACAGTGAGTCTCCTCCCTACCTTGAAAGATTTAGGTAAGAAATCACATTATAAGCCATGAAATGCCTCAGATAAATTGGAGCTAAATTGCCTCTCTTCAAGATGAGTATGTATATTTACCCTTAAAAAAATCCTAAAAGAGGCCCTGGCCGGTTGGTTCAGCGGTAGAGCATTGGCCTGGCGTGCGGGGGACCTGGGTTCGATTCCCGGCCAGGGCACATAGGAGAAGCGCCCATTTGCTTCTCCACCCCCCCCTTCCTCTCTGTCTCTCTCTTCCCCTCCCGCAGCTAAGGCTCCATTGGAGCAAAGATGGCCCGGGCACTGGGGATGGCTCCTTGGCCTCTGCCCCAGGCGCTAGAGTGGCTCTGGTCATGGCAGAGTGATGCCCCGGAGGGGCAGAGCATCGCCCCCTGGTGGGCAGAGCGTTGCCCCTGGTGGGCGTGCGGGGTGGATCCCGGTCGGGCGCATGCGGGAGTCTGACTGTCTCTCCCCGTTTCCAGCTTCAGAAAAATACAAAACAAAAAAAAAAATCCTAAAAGAAAAAAGCTTGCAGATGAAAAAGCTATTTGTGTTTATTTTACAACCAACAATATCAACTACTTCTAGGAATAGAGAAAATAACGATTAGAGACATTATTGTTTAAAGAAGTGGTAATACCTTTTACCAAAAAGACTAAACAATTTCAATTCATGTGGAAAAGTTCAAACATTAAAAGAAACAAGGAAAAACAAGAAAACGCACAAAAAAGATTAACTGGCCTTTTCAGTACTGAACAGTTCTGGAGATAAAATGGTGTGCTCTGCCTGTGCCACCACCAGCCCAGTGGAGCGGGGCTGCCCTCCTACGGGCCGGTGAGTGACTCGGGAGCCAAGCAGCAGATTCAAACTTAAAGTTGGAAGGCCATGATACAGAAGCAAAGACATAGCCATCTTTCAATGAGGCTTACACACAGGGGAAATGCGGTAAGTATACTGAATTGATTAGCAAAAATCTTGGAACTGACAGAGAAAGAAATCTTTATTTCAGCCCTAAATCTAAAGCTATTCCTTTGGACATGAGTTACTTAAATTTTGCCAAATATGACATTTTTTATTAACAAAATAGAAATGATATTAAAATAATATCTGTCTCATGGATAGTGGAGTAATACACATTGTTTGTTTTCAGTAATACACAGTGTTGAGTACTCAACACAGTACTTGGCACAGGACTAAGCAATCAATCACTTTTATCATTAGCAATCACATCAGCAACAATAATAAAAACAGATTCAGCTTGACCAGGCAGTGGCACAGTAGATAGAGCATCAGCCTTGGACACTGAGGACCCAGGTTTGAAACCCTGAGGTTGCTGGCTTTAGATTGGGCTCATTCGGCTTGAGGGCCAGCTCACCAGCTTGAGTACAGGGTCACTGGCTTGAGCCCAAATGTCGCTGGCTTGAGCAAGGGGTCACTGGCTCAGATGGAAGCTACCCCCACTCCGCACCCCCATCAAGGCACATATGAGAAAGCAATCAGTGAACAACTAAGGTGCTGCAACAAAGAATTAATGCTTCTCATCTCTGTCCTTTTCTGTCCCCCTCTGTCTCTCTCTCACTGTCTCTGTCTCTCTAAATAAATAGATAAATAAATAAATAAACGAAAAGATTCACAGTAGGGGAGTTAGATCATCCTAGCCACTACAAAGCCAAGCTAAGAATAGCTCCTGAAACCTCATATAGCTCAAAACATGCATACTATATTCAGACAGAGTTTTCCCTTTAGAATTAATAAACTTAATGTAAGAAATAATACTCGGTGCACATAAACCTAAGCCATTATCATGCATTCCTTGTATCAAACTTTCTCTTGAATGCACAATAAACAATTTTTCATGTGGGGAACTCACATTGTTTCAATGTGTGTGAGTGAGACTTTAATAATAATATTTTTCATTGCTCACTGTTTCAAATTTGCTAATTTAAGTTAGTGTGAAATAAAACTGCACTGTTTATACAAAGGCCACTCAATATCAGAAAGAGGCTATCACAGGATTTGAGATATAAGGGAATGTACCATAGGATTTCAAGGGAGGTGAGCAAAAGTAAGTTTAGAGTTGTTTGTATGGTAAAGACATGCAGGTTATGATAAACTCAAAAGAATGTCACAGTGGCACAGTGCACTCACTTTTGCCTACCTCCATATACTGTAAATACAGAGGAAAACGCTATAAATAGACGCTATAAATCCTGAAACACCTAAAATTTAAATTATTGGAATTTCTTTTACAAATCTGAAGCCTATAAAATGGTAAGTTTTATCTGTAAAAAACTTACAGAAAAATGTGAAATGGTAACAAACTAAAACCTCTCATCCAAAGACACATTGTGAAGAGACAGAACATAAAAGGGGGAGTGGGTGGGAAGTTCCACGAACTGCGTGGACCAACGCTCGACTTCTAGTGAGAATTTACGATTGTGCCTTCAAGACTCTGATTCATATGTTTACATTTCTGCCTCCTGGAGTTAGAGAAGGCCCTGCCTGGAGACCTTGCTTCCAGATGCCGCACTTCAAACCAGGCCTTCATCATATACTGGCCAAAGATCACAGAGAGTGATAAGGTTTTACTGCCACAGTGCTGACGTCAGGGCTGGAAGAGTTTTAGTTTAGTTTAGTTTTTTATTGGGAAGAGGGATTTTTTTTTTTAGTTTATGACTTAGAGTTAAATCATCAGTTTTTCCTGTTTCAGTTTTTAAAATGGGATGTAACTATGTAATTTATACGGCAATGAATTGTATTCATGGGATAAGATCCCAAAAACCTTACTTAATTTAAAACTTTCAGAATTCTAGACAGATCATTTCCCCAGATGAATCAATATAATATAAATGGAACAGCATTCTTAGAACACATAAGCCTGTAATGTTATAGAGCATTTTGTATAGGAAAACATTTTAGTGCTTTAAAAAAATAAATGTGGCCCTGGCCGGTTGGCTCAGCGGTAGAGCGTCGGCCTGGCATGCAGGGGACCCGGGTTCGATTCCCGGCCAGGGCACATAGGAGAAGTGCCCATTTGCTTCTCCACCCCTCCCCTCCTTCCTCTCTGTCTCTCTCTTCCCCTCCCGCAGCCAAGGCTCCATTGGAGCAAAAGATGGCCCGGGCGCTGGGGATGGCTCCTTGGCCTCTGCCCCAGACGCTAGAGTGGCTCTGGTCGCGGCAGAGCGACACCCCAGAGGGGCAGAGCATCGCCCCCTGGTGGGCAGAGCTTCGCCCCTGGTGGGCGTGCCGGGTGGATCCCGGTCGGGCGCATGCGGGAATCTGTCTGACTGTCTCTCCCCATTTCCAGCTTCAGAAAAATACAAAAAACAAAACAAAACAAAAAATAAATGTTATTTGAAATAAGTTTAGATTTACAGAAATGTTTTACAAAGATAACACAGAGTTTCCACATACCCTTCACCCAGTTTCCCCATTGTTCACATATAATATGGTACATGAATCAATACTAAGAAACCAGCGGGGTACTATTAACTGAACTAAAGACTTTATTCAAACTTTACTAGGTTTTTTCCATTAATACTTCTTTTTTTTTTTTGGTTCCAGAATCTAATCCAATTTAATGACTTTTTAGTTTTGGAAGGATTCACATTATTTGAAATTTGTACAAACTAATAACATTTTTATATCATGCTGCTTCAAATTTGAAAATTTTTAATTTGGTATCAAATACAGCTGCTCTGTTTATCCAAAGATTTTCCAAACACGAAATGGCTGAAGAATTAATCTACTGCAGCAGCGTAAACCAGTGTTCTTCACATTGGAATGGTGATGGGATTGGAGGGAGTGTATTTTGTACTGAGTTTCAGCTGAAGATTTTATTTGAAGGCAATTACTAGTAAGAAAACTCAGGGAAAATATTAGAATAATTTAAGGAATAAAAATAAATAAGCCCCAAAATGGATTTGATTATGTTATAAGAAATATTTAGAAAATTTTCTAGTCAGGCAGCACTTTTTATACAAGTGGTTTAAACTTTTTGCTGCAAAGAGCACACAGGCAAACTATGTGATCACATATATTGCAAAATAGTCCCCATTTGCTGCTACTATTATTAAAATATAAAAAGCTCTTATAAATTAATAGAAAAATCGGAAGAGGGCTAGTCAACTCATAGCCAATTAGTTTATGAAAACAATGTTCAAACTCGTTTTCAAAGAATGCAAATTAAACTGCAATATACTCTTTTTTTAAAACCTATCAACCTGGTGATGATAATGCATACTGTGAGCTAATGTGCAAAGAACAAAATACTCTCACACATTGTTAATGGGAGTAGAACACGAAATGACTTTTTAAAATGACAACTTGGCAATATATGTGTTGTTACCTATTGCTGACTGATCAACTATTCTGAAATGTCATGGCTTAAATCCACAATGTATTACCCCTCACATTTCTGTGAGTTGGCTAGGCAGTCTTATGCTGCATGTAATTAATTGGCTGCATGTAATTAATTGCACTCAGCTGGGAGCTCAGCAATGGATGAAATGCCCAAGGCTTCCTTTCTTCTCTAGGTGACCTTCCTTTCCATCTGGCCTTTCATCACTCAGAAGCCTAGCCCATGGATTTTTCATGCAGCTGGATTCCAAGAAAGCAAAAATTGAAGCTGATAGACCACTTAAAGACCAGATCAAGAAGCAGTGGTATGAGGGAGCTCACTGTACAGACTAATGAGAACCAATTATGCATCTCTCTTCCCAACTCTATGGTCAGTGATATGCATTGGTAGCTTGCAATCAGCCATGCTTGAAGTATTTACACCATAGAAATTGACAAATACTATAAATCAAGGCTTTAAAATATTTTTTCAAAGCATTGATTTTCCAGGACATTATTCCTGAAAATTACACAGTTTCACATCTACTTCATTCTGTTTACCCAAGCAATTCACAAGGCCTGCCCAGAGTCCCTATGGGAGGGAAACAGACTTCACCTCTTGAACAGAGTACTGGCATTGAATTGTGGCCATATTTAATCTACCATAGTCATCCCTCTGGTCATAAATAACTTATATTCTTTCCACATGCAAAATAAAAATAAAAACTCTTCTCAAGACATCTCAAACCTCATCCATGAAAACAGGCTCAAAGTTTAATATTCATGATCTGTATCATGTTCAGATGTGGATGCAGCAACTCTGGACCGGGAGAGCTATAAACTGATTTCTGCCCCTCCTCGACTTCCCCCAACTCTTCCACCCCTACCGGTCATACAGTAGTGAGAAAGGGACAAGAAAGCCACAATAGGCACTCCTATTTAACAATAGGGAGAACAGGTGTATAGCAATTCTGAAATCTGCCTGGACATATGTTGTTGGACCCTCCACTCCCAAGACAGGGAGCCCAGCTAGGGCTGTACATCCAAAATGACTTCTCATCCTCCTGGGCTTCTGTAGGTGACCTCTCTTCATTCAGTGGTCTGGTCCAAAGTTCCTTGCAGCATGGTAGGTAGCTTCCAGAGGGCCAAAGTAGAAACTGACAGGCATCTTAAAGGCTGGGCCTGGAACTGATGTAGTGTCACCTAGTGTTACCAGACTAAGCAAATAAAAACACAGGATGCCACCTTAAACTTGAAGCTCAGATAAATAACAAATAACTTTTCAGTATAAGTATGTCCAAATTTGTTTCTGTTTATTTGACATTTTGATTTTATTGGTCATCCTGTGTTTTATCTCACAATATTGCTTTCATCACATTCTAAAGGTCCAAGCCAGTCATTCAAGAATAGGGGAGAAAGACATGGCTTTTTTATTTTATTTCTTTTTTTTTTTTTTTTTTTTTTTTTTTTTTGGTGCCGTGACTCGGATGAGAACCAAGAGACATGGCTTTTTGATGGACAAGCAGCTAGTTTGTACAGGGAGGGGAGAAGATAGTGGTGGCATTTTGTAGACTGCCTATAACAAAAGTCTTCAAAATGTGCATCTCAGAATAAAACCAGTGATTCTACTTCTAGGAATTTTTCTAAGTTCATGATTAAAAACATGCCAAAGATTTAACTCCATGAATGTTCATTGTAGAATGCATATAGTGATGAAAACCAGAAAATAACCTAGATGGAGGCTCAGCTTGCTCACCACCATCACCATAATGCTGGGCCTTGCCCTGAACCACTGCGCATTAGCAGGTCTCCTGCACCCCTCCCTGCCCTGGTCCCCCTGCTGCTATCCAGTCAGCTCACTGCCACTTCCATGGGTGACATGAAACAGATAAGGAATTCGATGCTTGCTGCGTGACGTACTTCAACAAGCCAGATACCGATGCCTGGGAATTGTGTAAAGGGATGAACACGCTTGCTGGCTATGATCGCTTATGGCCATGGTGTTGCATAGCCTCAAGCAGCATCAATGATTTTGCTAGTGCTGTTCGCATCCTAGAGACTTTTAAGGACAAAGCAGGACCTTGTAAGGAAATCTACCCTATGTTATCCAGGAACTTAGACCAACTTTAAGGAAACTGGGGATCTCTACTCCAGAGGAACTGGGCCTTGGCAGAGTATAAACTCCCTGGTTGGGCTTCCCAAGGATTTACTGATAATGCTGCTTGATTGTAACCACCACCTGGAAATACTGATGATAATATATTTACTTATTTGAATAAGTTTTCCTTTATTGAGTACCAAACCATGTAATGGTAACTTGGACTTTAATAAAAAAGAAATGAGTTGAACTGAAAAAAAAGAAAGAAAGAAAAGAAAAACAACCCAGATATACAAAGATAATTATCATGCCCCTACTATGTGCAAGATACTGTGTTGAGCCCTGAGGAAATACTGAGCAACACATGAAATCTCTGGCCTCAGGGATCTTAGAAACTAGAGGGGCAAGACTGATATTAAACAGGATTACATTTGATTAATTGACTATAAAGTGTGCTAATTACTACAAAGGAAACTCCTGAGTGCTATGGCATCACCAAAGGACCTAAACGACTGGGGAAGTTGACAATGCAGAAGTACTTGTAGGATTAACATCCTTGAGAAGGGGCAAGAAGATGAGATCCAGAGCACAAGGGAGGGGTTAACCAAGTTGGGAGTGGGGACATTTTCTCCTATAGTAGCAGATTGCAAAACAGAGGTCCTGTTTCAAGAGGCTGCAGAGATAAAACTGAAGGAAGATGAAAGGGTGCCTGTTTGCTTCTATTTTTCATAAAGCATGCTTCAAGGTCATCAGTAAGAAGGAGAAAGAGAAAAGGGGAGATTGGAAACATATTCCCTATGTATACTTCATATCTCATGTTGATCACGCTAATTTGAAAATTATGCATGTGTAGATTCTCATTTCTCCAAAAAATTATAAAGTTTCTCAATATTCCAAATAATAAAAAGAATGGAGGGAGAACCATTCTAAGTATCAAGAACAAGAGTGTGTAATCAAGATGAATTTATTGAAGAATTTTATTTAAAACCATTAGGGGAACTTAATAAGTATGTTTCAAAATTCATCAGCATTAGTTCAGTAATCAAGAATATTCCCAAGTCATTGAAGAAAATACCCTTTAAAGTATAGTTCAGAGTCACACATCTTAGTATTAATAGCAACCCTACAATGCCTGTTTTAGTACCTTAATCAATGCATTAAATGGTTTATTTCCATATTACAAAGAGACTGAGTAATGGGATGATGCATTTATCATGATCAAGTGGACTGGATGTGAATAAACTCTTATAAGACAAAGTTAATGTGATAACATGCAACACACTACTGTAAATTGCATAAACCACCTAAATTGGCACTGTGAGTTTATACTCCTGGGAGTGTTTTCTCAGAAGCTATGAGAAAAAATAAAATTTGAGAAGAGATTTTGGGTCTTCAGGGCTCTATATTTAGACTCTCAAATAATCAAAGATGCCAGCACCTTGTCATTGAGAAAGATATAAAATGGAATTACCTACCTCTTTTCACTGTTTATATTCTTTTATTTTTTTAACAGAGAGAGAGAGTCAGAGAGAGGGATAGATAGGGACAGACAGACAGGAACAGAGAGAGATGAGAAGCATCACTCATCAGTTTTTTGTTGCGACACCATAGTTGTTCATTGATTGCTTTCTCATATGTGCCTTGACCGTGGGCCTTCAGCAGACAAAGTAACCCTTGCTCAAGCCAGCGACTTTGGGTCCAAGCTGGTGAGCTTTGCTCAAACTAGATGAGCCCGCGCTCAAGCTGGCGACCTCGGGGTCTCGAACCTGGGTCCTCCGCATCCCAGTCTGACGCTCTGTCCACTGCGCCACCGCCTGGTCAGCTGCTTATATTCTTTTATTGTTGAACATACAAGAGGTTTCTGTGGTAAGACAGATCCCATTCTACGGCACAAAATAGATGTTACAAATTTAAGATGGAGTTTAAAATATGTTGTAATATTTTAAACCATTAAGAGTAATATTGTTCAAATAACCCTAACCCTAACCTTAACAATAACCCTAACCTTAACAAAACCTTAACCCTAACCCTAACAATAACCTTAAATCTAACCCTAACCCTAAAAATAACCCGGACACTATCCCTGAACCCTAACCCTAACACTAACCCAAACCCAAATCCTAACCCTAACCCTAAACTTAACCCTAAATATAAACCTAACCCTAACAATAAACCTAACCCTAACAATAACACTAACCCTAACCTTAACCCTAACCCTAACCCTAAACAAACACTAAACCTAACCTTAACACCTACCCTAACCCTAATCATTAACCCTAAACCTAACATTAAGCCTAACACTAAACCTATTTTAACCCTAAAAATAACCCTAACAATATCCCTAAACTTAAACCTAACTCTAACCCCTAACCCTAACCCTAACACTTACCCGAACCCTAACCACTAACCCTAAACCTAACATTAAGCCTAACCCTAACCAAAGAAGAAAAAAAAAAAGAGTAATATTGTTCAGCCTGACCAGGCGATGGCACAGTGAATACAGCATTGGACTAGGATGAAGAGGACCCAGGTTCAAAACTCTGAGGTTGCTGGCTTGAGTGCGGGGTCATCTGGCTTGAGCGTGAGGTCACTAGCTTGAGCATGGGATAGACATGACCCAGTGGTCGCTGGCTTGAGCCCAAAGGTCGCTGCTTGAAGCCCAAGGTTGCTGGTTTGAGCTCAAGGTGGTCGGTGTGAGCAAGGAGTCACTAGCTTTGCTGTAGCACTCCCCTACCCCCTGGTCAAGGTACATATGAGAAAGCAATCAATGAACAACTAAGGCACTGCGACAAAGAATTGATGCTTCTCATCTCTCTCCCTTCCTGTCTCTCTCTCTGTCTCTCTGTTTCTGTCACAAAACAGTAATATTTTTCAAATATAATACAAATCTTTTAAAAAGCAAACATTTATTGAGCACTTAATTACTTACTTACTTACCAAACTTACTTATTTACTTACTTACCAAATATTGTACTTTGTACCTGGTATATGCATTACCTTACAGAATCCTCAAAACTCCAAAAACACCTTTATAAGGTAAGTTGCATTATTATCCAAATTTGGCAAAGAGGGACCTGTGCTTTGTTAAGTCCAGTATAATAAAAAAACAGACTCTTACAAATGTTGCACACCCGTCAGTGCCAAATATATTACTATATCCAGAGATTTTGTGTGGCAAATATGAATGAGGTCTCTAAATCACAGCTTCCTGGAGGAGAAAGATGGGCAAACAGACGATCAGCATGTGAATACAGCTGGTATGTGAGAAGATAAATGTTTAAGTCAGCTTGGAGGGTCAAAAAGTTATGTGAAGGAATGACATCTGGAGCTTGGACAGAGAGCAGTAGTTAGGAGAAATGCAGGCAAAACAAGTTCAAAGGTATACAACTGGGACAAGGTCCTGATGCACAGGAAGTTGAGAGTTCAGTGCAGCTTAAGTGGAAAGTACAAGTTAGGAAGTGGTGGGAAATAAGTCTGGAGAAAAAGGTCAGAGGCAGATTGTGGGGGACTTGTGTGAAGCTGAAGAGTTTGGAATGGATTCAAATAGCCACCCTGCAGTATCAGAAATTTATACACACTGAGCAACATGATCAACTTCTTCTTTTTTTTTTTTTTTTGTTATTTTTCTGAAGTGAGAAATGGGAATGAAGAGAGACAGACTCCCGCACGCACCCGACCAGGATCCACCTGGCAAGCCCACTAGGGGGTGATGCTCTACCCATCTGGGCCTTTACTCCGTTGTACCAGAGCCATTCTAGCACCTGAGGTGGAAGCCATGTGGAGCCATCCTCAGTGCCTGGGCCAACTTTGCTCCAATGGAGCCTTGGATGCAGGAGAGAGAGAGAGAGAGAGAGAAAGGAGAGGGGGAAGGGTGGAGAAACAGATGGGCACTTCTCCTGTGTACTCTGGCCGGGAGTTGAACCCAGGACTTCCATACGCTGGGTGGACGCTCTACTGCTGAGCCAACCGGCCAGGGCCGTGATCAATTTTGATGCTCAGGGACATAACTTGGGCACTAGCTTGCAATGCTTATTAGAGGCAGGAGACTAGATGCCTAGAGAAATTTAGAGGAAGATATGATGTGTCTCTGAGCAAAGATGTAAAATGTTGAAACTTAATTACCTAAAATAAGAATTTGTCACAGCATATCTGAAGAGATAGACTGATGCTGGCAATTACCAGATTTTATTACCAGAAGGTTTTTAGCAAACTAAACAACTACATCATGACTGCCACCAGCTACTAGCAATCATAAGATGCTACCCCAATATAAGATGCATTCTGATTTCAGATATGTCAAAATATGAAAAGAAAACATGCGTTTCAAATAGAAGAAATCCAACATTTCACCCTACCTCCAATCCCATTACCCTGGTCCAAACCAACATCATCTGTTTCCTAGATAATTTGAGTAGCCTTAATTTCTCCCTTCTTTTAAGTCTGTTTTCAGGAGGATAGCTAAGGTCATATCATGTTTCAGCCATGTTGAAAATCTCCATGACTTCTTGTCTTACTCAGAGAAAATGCCCAAGTCTTTACCGAGACTACAAGACCCTACAGAATGGGGCATAGCTTGCCCTCCTACGGCCCCCAGCCCCGGCTCCTCTCCCTTTACTCCTGCAGCCTGGGAAAAAGGGTTCCTCTAGCACATACGCTGCCACTGCAGGCAGTTTGTAATGCCTGCTTTCTCCTTGTGACCTGCTCTTCTCCCAGACATCTGCAAGGCGAGGCTCCTAGTATTTCAGCAACACCACCTGTTCAGGGCGGCCTCCTTCGCCTTTCCTTGTCTAAAATAACTATCACACCCCCTGCCCAACTCTCATTTACTCCCTAAATGCCTCCTGCTTTGTTTGTTTGTTTGTTTAGTATTTATCACTATCTAATATAGCATGTGTTTTATGTATTTATCCTATTTATTGTCTAGAATGTTAGTGAGTTGTCAAACGCTAGGTTAAAAACTTACATGTGTTGTGGACTGTTAATGGCAAAAAAGCCATTATAGATTCGAGGCTTGGCAGGGGGCTAAGTTCTCCCTCCTCCATCTCCATATTTGGCTTTGATGCTGAGTGTTTGCACCCACTCCACTTCCTTCCTTGGGTTGCAGGAAGCAATATACATGCCCTTCCTCTGACTCTTTGTTTGTTTCAGATGTTTGTAAATTTCACTAATGTATCCTGTTTTTGCCTTGGGAGAGTTCCTGTCTTAGCCTTTGAAGTGCAACTTTGTATCAGGGTCCTTGATTTGCATAGGTCTATATAATAAAGGGAACTGGGGCTGTGAGGCACTCAGATACTGCCAGGCAGTTTGAAGAGTCCTCCCGGTCCCATCGGTTTTGTTCTGACAAAGTGTGTTTCCTTAATTCCGCACTGTTATTTGGAGCTGCGCTGGTCCGCGGCAAGTGGCGCCTGAACAGAAGACTTGAGTATGAGTACGAGGAAACTAAATCTGAAGGAAGGTGATGGAACTCCCCAAAGTGAAGTGCACACAGTGAGTAAAGAAAGTTTTTGGGGAAAGTGTAGTTGGGAGTAAAAGAATATGGGACAGATAGGGTCAAAAGTAAGGGACCTTTTTGTAAAAATGTTTCCATATGAAGACAAATCATTGTTGTTAAGAGTATCAGGGTGAGCCAGAAACAGAGGGATGTGAATACAAGGATACTTGGAGTCTGAGGATGACAGGTGGGATGAAAAATTCCGTGGCTTGGGCTGCCTTAGCCGTGGGCCTCTGCTGCCCTCAGTTCCTTCCTACATTCAACCCTCTGCTCCTCCTTTCCCTAATCAGGCGATTACCAGGCTTGAAATGTAGGGGAAAACAATAAATATGGCTTACCCCATTTTCCCTTTTGTAGAAAGACAGGATGATACAGGGAGACTAGTGCAAGAACATGAACCTGTACCTTTTAAAACTCTGAAAAGAGCTTAAACTTGCTTGTGTTTCAGTATGGGCCTACTGCCCCTTTTTCACTTGGTTTATTAGATTCTATTAGGGCAAAGGCTCTTCCCCAAATGACTGGAAGGTGATTGCTTGTGCTTGTCTCTCGGTGGTAATTATTTGCTATGGAAGTTGGACTTTCATGAAGGGATGTTGAGGTAGGAGAAAAATCTCAGCATAGTCAACCTGAGCCGCCAGTTACAGCGAATATAGAATTTGAGAATGGATAGGAGACTCAGGTATTAGGAAAGCTTACAGCTTTTTCTGTCATGGGCTGATTTTCTTCAAGTTTGTTGACTGTGGTCTTCTGAAACTATCATTTTGTTTTCTTTCTTGTTTCTTTGCCTGGAGTTTGAGGCAGGGGACCCTCTGTTGGATCTGATATAGGAAAATTCCCAGCAGCTGCCGAGAGCAAATTTTCTTGGGGAGATTTTGTTTAGTCACATCCTTCAGTCTCTCTGTCAGAAAATGCCCTGACTAATATCAGGCAGGCATCTTTCTAATCTGGATGTGCTCTGAAATCCCGGGTTTCTCTCTGGTTTGTCTGGTTCATCTAATTCTTATTTTGTCTAGTCTTTGTTTAATGTTGTCAAAATGTAGTCTTGTTTTTAAGGCCTGAATTAAGGTTTTTTTTGCATGCAAAAATTGGAAATGCTGGCTCTAATATTTAGAAAAAATAAAATGTTTTTAGAACTTGTAAGGAGCACTCATTTAAATTTAAATAGAATAGAATGTAGATCCTTAAGACTTACTGATTTGGATAGTGCATTGTGAGGTGTGTTCAGAGTTAGGAGCCAAATAGCAACTTAAGTATTAGGAAACTCCTGCAAATATTCTTTGTCATGCTCTTTTTACTTTAAGTTTTTTGAATACTGATGTACAGGGTCATTTAGCAGCAGAGAGACTCTGGAACCCTGAGAGGAAAGCCTTCCTTGAAGTGCGATGGAGGGACCTGCTCACAGGAATCTGGCAAGGGCCAGACCCTGTTCTCTTATGGGGCCGAGGATATGTGTGTGTTTTTCCTAGGTCTGCTGAAGCTCCTCGGTAGATCTCTGAATGACTGGTGAGACACCATGATTCTAGATGAGAGACTCACTTCACAAGAGCAATTTCATAAGACTTATTTTACTATACTCTCTTCCCTTTCTCAATTATTATTATCTAATTTTTTAATGTTTTAAATCAATTTATTTCTTTTCTGCTCCATTGCTTGAAAAGAGGGCGAAAGGGGGGCCTGATTTGGGTATTACTGAACAGAAATCTCATACGGCCATCTTGAGATTTTTCGAGAGAGATCTCTGTTTAAGTATATATCCTTATTACAGTTCCTATTAAGGTAGCCCTACTTAAGATCAAGCAGGCCATAGTTTAATCTCTAAAACCCCCGGGTTTCACTCTTGATTTGTGTGATGTATGTGAAGTCTTTGTATAATGTCTAAGTGTTTTTGTTTATAAGGCCTGAATTAAGTCCTTACATGAAAAGTAATGATGATAATAGTTTTGGAAGTGCCGGCTCTAGTATTGAAAACAAAATGGGGATAATTTCATTTCCCTATATAAATATAATTTTGTTTGGAATAAGTAAAGCACGCTCATTTTGGATCCAAAAGACTTGCTGGTTTGGCCAGGCTGCTCCAGGCCGCAAGTGAAAGGCTTGAAGCAGCATAAATTTACATAATAAAAGTGTAAAGATTTTTTTTCTACTATAGGAGAATAATGAAGATCCACTGGGATTTTTTAGTTTTGATATGTACTATTTAAGGTGCCTATTAATTAATATTAAGGGATGTTTTGATAAGTGTGGGAATGTTGCTTGAAGGTGTCTTTACTCTATTTTTGTTAAAAGTTAACAAAGTCAAGAATTTCTTGCAATATTTGAAGTCAAAATATTGTAAAGTGTGCTTAACATTTGCTTGAAGATTCAATTGTAAATAATAAGAAAGAGGGGGGGGAGTCATGTCCTGGAGCTCCTGCAGGTCTACCCTGTTATGCTTTTTATTTCAAACAGTTTCTTTTGAATGCTGAGGTACGAGAGATGCCAAACTTTTTTGTCCTGCAAACTACTACCCCTTTTTTATTTTTATTTGATTCCAGCTAATAACACTGTTTTGTCTTTTTCTGAATAGCTCCAGATATATAGGCAGATAGGGACTCTCAAGCCCCTCAGCGAGATCTTCTGAGCATGGCTTTTAAGGTACCAAGAGGCCGAAAAAGCCCAAAGGAGATCAGGTAAAATACTAGCTCTTGGCATACGCCCTCAGAGGCTCCAACGCTCCAACTGGAACTTCATCAGGGCCCTGCTTCAATAGTGGAAAGGATGGTCATTTGAGCCAAAGCCTGCCAGGCTTACATGCCTTTGCTGTGAGGAAGAAGGGACACACTGGAAGGTAGGCTTCCCCCTCACTCCTCTAAGGGAGGGTTCAGTCTCTTCCAGCCCTGCTCCAGCCACCTGTGACCTAACCTTGCCCAGAATACTGGGATTTGCCACTGAAGGCTAAAAGGTGCCCAGGGCCGTCGGCCCCATCTACGACACTGTGGATGAGCCTGGGGTATTTCTTCCAAGTAGCCGGTAGACTGGTCTCATTTACACAAGGGCCATTTAACTATGTCTTGCCTGAATATTCAGGTTTTTTATTCTTCCCTCGAAGATCTCTGTTGTGGGTATTGATAGTCCTGTTTTCTGCTGCTTTGATTAATATATAGTCTTTCCTTTATTCCTCCTGCCTCAATGCCCCACTCATAGTTTAGGCTAGGACCTACTCCTAATTCAGAGCTCCTTTTTTCCTTTTTTGCCAACTTACAAATTTACCTCTGCCACCCAGCTTAGTGTATCCCAAGGTTCTCCTCACCACCCCATGGCTGTAAAGCTCCAGTATAGGACCCCTGGGTTCATCTTTCCAGTTTAAAGAAAACAGAAGCTCCATCTTCATGCGTGCTGCAGATGGCTTTTCCAGTCTACCTGGGTCATTGCCAGCTGGGAGCAGCGGTCATTGGGACTTTGACGCTAACTGCAGAGTGTGGAAGTGTGACAGCAATTCCAGTGCCATGTGGACTTCTCCTGAATGTGGACTTTTCCTGGACTCCTGCTCCTGTGACAGTTTTTGATGGACTGAACTGGGGTTGGGTTGCATCTGCAGAGATTTGGAATGGTGTTGGTGCCAACTTGGACTTGGTGAACACGTTAAGGACATTACTCTTTATAGATTCTTGTTGTATTAGCTTAAAGAGTTTGCTTAAAGGCTTTAATCACTGTGATGTATTGGTATACTTGTTTTGGGTATCTGTTAGCATTGGCTATACTAATTTTGTGTTTGTTCTGTATTTTTCCGTCTGCCTCCAAATTAGAAATCAGATGAGTGCAAATCTCAGCACACAAATTAAAAGAAAAGGGGGATATGTTGTGGACCGTAAATGGCAAAAAGCCATTATAGATTCGAGGCTTAGCAAAGGCTAAGTTTCACCCCCTCCATCTCCATATTTGGCTTTGATGCTGAGTGTTTGCACCCACTCCACTTCCTTCCTTGGGTTGCAGGAAGCAATATACATGCCCTTCCTCTGACTCTTTGTTTGTTCAGATGTTTGTAAATTTCACTAATGTATCCTGTTTTTGCCTTGGGAGAGTTCCTGTCTTAGCCTTTGATGTGCAACTTTGTATCAGGGTCCTTGATTTGCATAGGTCTATATAATAAAGCGAACTGGGGCTGTGAGGCACTCAGATGGTGCCAGGCAGTTTGAGGAGTCCTCCCGGTCCCGTCGGTTTTGTTCTGACAAAGTGTGTTTCCTTAATTCCGCACCGTTATTTGGAGCTGCGCTGGTCCGCGGCATACGTGCGATTACAAGGCCTGACCATGGGTGATTACAAAGGCTTTACCTGGCGGGGCTTAGGGAGAAAGCTGCCCTCCCCACACCAGACCTGGTTCACAGCTGGGGCGCCACAGCCTCTGAAGGGAGGTGCAGCCCAGACTCAGAATCCCTGGCCAAAACAAAACAAAACTAGACAAAAAATAAATAAAACAAAAATCAGGGCCCCTGGCCAGTCATGCTCTTTCTCCTATTCACACTTCAACCCCCGGGACCTTCTTTCCTAGGTTTCTGTAGGTGAGGTCTCTCAGGCAGAGGTCTTTTATAGATGCCTCTGCTGACACCTCCTTATTAAGGGGAGGTGAGAGAGCGAGAAACCTTGAACTCCCCATTCTGACTCTGTATCCAGTATTTTTCCACTTCTTTCCTTCCCACTCCCCACCTTCACCCTGAGTTCATAGAACTGCCAGACTTCCACGTCTGCACTGGTCCAGCTCCCCCTCACTGGCGTGCCATTTGGTGGAGGGAGTCTGCACTTCTCCAGTTTTAGACTCTTGGTTGTACCATTGCAGGAAATGATTAAATGAAGGCTTAGCTCTGATTTTGGACTTATTGTTTTAAAAGGCTACTCTGACCTCTCTCTTTCTCTCCCAGCTCAGTTGAGCACCTGACAGCTTCACAAGGGCAAGGGTTTGACCTTTGATTTTATTTAATTTCAACAGACTACTTTTTAGAGCAGTTTAAGTTCACATGTGTAGCTTCCTTCATTTTCAACATTCTTCACCAGTGCTACATGTCACCAGAGTCCATAGCTGACCTAATGGTACATTCTTGGTGTTGTACATTCTGTTTGAACAAATTTATAATGACCTGTATTCACTATTATAACAACATACAGAGTAGAGTCACTACCTTGAAAAGTTCTCTGTGCTCTACCTCTCCTCCCCTCCAACCTTTGGCAACAAGTGCTTTTACTGTTGCCATACTTTTGCCTTTTCCAGAATGACACATAATTGGAATTCTACCGTATGTAGCCTTTTCAGACTGGCTTCTTTCACTTAGTAATATGCATTTAAATTTCCTCCATGTCTTTTTTTTTTTTATTTTTTTTTTTACTGAGACAGAGATAGAGTCAGAGAGAGGGACAGATAGGGACAAACAGACAGGAAGGGAGAGAGATGAGAAGCATCAATTTTTCATTGTGGTACTTTAGTTGTTCATTGATTGCCTTCTCATATGTGCCTTGACCATGGGACTACAGCAGACCAAGTAACCCCTTGCTCAAGCCAGCGACCTTGGGTTCAAGCTGGTGAGCTTTGCTCAAACCAGATGAGCCCACACTCGAGCTAGTGACCTTGGGGTCTCAAATGTGGGTCCTCCACATCCCAGTCCAACGCTCTATCCACTGTGCCACCGCCTGGTCAAGCTCCATGTCTTTTTATGACTCAGTTGTTCATTTCTTTGTAGCACTGATTAATATTCTATTGTCTGGACATACCAGAGTTACTTATTCATTTACCTATAAAAGACACCTTGGTTGCTCCAAGTTTTGGTAACTATAAATAAAGCTGCTGTAAACATCCGGGTGCAATGTTTGTGTAGATGTAAATTTTTAACGCCTTTGAATAAATACCAAGGAGTTCAATTTCTGGATCAAATAGTGAGTGTATGTTTATTTTTATAAGAAACTGCCGAACTGTGTTTCAAAGTGACAGTGCCAACATTGAATGAGAGGTCTTGTTGCTCCACATCCTTGTCAGCATGTGGTGTTTTGTGTATTCTAGAATTTTGACTATGTATTGACTGAAAAGCCAGTCATTTCTTCCAAGAGGTGATTGAGCTACCCCAAGGCTAAGGTTGTCTTGGTCCAGAAGAATTCAGCTTCAAGGCAAATTTTCAAAGGACTTTTATCTGCCAAAATCTGAAGGATTCTTGGATTGGAATTGGTATGCTCCGAATGAAGCCTTGTCAGCTATTGATGTATTAATCCCAGGAGACCCTCCCCTCTTTTAAATGCAGCTTCTTCCTACTATACTTTTTTTTAAAACTAGAGAAGAAAGGTGAGGGAATCATCTATCAAGACCTCTCCTAGTCTGCCATCTGGGTGGGTGACAGGCTGATTTCCTTGCATCCTCTGACTCTGTTGAAATGTGCTCAGAAGGTCTATACCAGCTCTAGGTACTCTAAATTTTTCCCAGGAAGGATCACCCCCCACTCAATACTACAAAAGTTTTTTTTTTTACCTCCTCATTACACAGCCAAACTTTTTTGCTTAGTATTCTATACTGCTTTCTAATTAAGCTGGTAAACCAAATCATAGGAACAGATGGACAAGAATGGCTTAAAGTATTATTTCTCCCAGGTAAAACAGTTGTCCCCATTTCTACCAGCTTCAAATATAACCAACTAAGATTGCAATGATTAGCCTCTCCAACGGGAGATAATAGACCACTCTTGCTTTCTAACGTCTCCCATAGATGACTTCATCAACCATTCTTGCTAACTTGTTATTGGAGGAATAATTGTACTGCATGCTTTACCTGACCAATGAGTGAGGGGTCAAGGATCAGATTGATTGGCATCCTATTAGTTCTGTAGGAAGTTTATATTTTTTTTGTTTGTTAGTTTTTTTTTTTAATTTTATTTATTTATTTATTTATTTATTTTTAATGGGGTGACATCAGTTAATCAGGATACATATATTCAAAGATAACATATCCAGGTTATCTTGTGGTTCAATCATGTTGCATACCCATCACCCAAAGTCAGATTGTCCTCTGTCACCTTCTATCTAGTTCTCCCTGTGCCCCCCCTCCCCCTTCCTCTCCCTCTCCCCCCTCACCCCGTAACCACCACACTCCCATCAATGTCTCTTGGTCTCACTTTTATGTCCCATCTACATATGGAATAATGCAGTTCCTGGTTTTTTCTAATTTACTTATTTCACTCCATATAATGTTATCAAGATCCCACCATTTTGCTGTAAATGATCCGATGTCATCATTTCTTATGGCTGAGTAGTATTCCATAGTGTATATGTGCCACATCTTCTTTATCCAGTCATCTATTGACGGGCTTTTTGGTTGTTTCCATGTCCTGGCCACTGTGAACAATGCTGCAATGAACATGGGGCTGCATGTGTCTTTACGTATCAGTGTTTCTGAGTTTTGGGGGTATATACCCAGTAGAGGGATTGCTGGGTCATAAGGTAGTTCTATTTTCAGTTTTTTGAGGAACCACCACACTTTCTTCCATAATGGTCGTACTACTTTACATTCCCACCAACAGTGGATGAGGGTTCCTTTTTCTCCACAACCTCTCCAACATTTGCTATTACCTGTCTTGTTAATAATAGCTAATCTAACAGGTGTGAGGTGGTATCTCATTGCAGTTTTGGTTTGCATTTCTCTAATAACTAAAGATGAGCATCTTTTCATATATCTGTTGGCCATTTGTATTTCTTCCTGGGAGAAGTGTCTGTTCATATCCTCTTCCCATTTTTTTATTGGATTGTTTGTTTGTTTGTTGTTGAGTTTTATGAGTTCTTTATATATTTTGGATATTAGGCCCTTATCTGAGCAGGTGTTTAAAAATGTCATTTCCCAATTAGTTGGCTGTCTGTTTATCTTGTTATCGGTTTCTCTTGCTGAGCAAAACTTCTTAGTCTGATGTAGTCCCATTCATTAATTTTTGCCTTCACTTCTCTTGCCTTTGGAGTCAAATTCATAAAATGCTCTTTAAAGCCCAGGTCCATGAGTTTAGTACCTATGTCTTCTTCTATGTACTTAATTGTTTCAGGTCTTATGTTTAGATCTTTGATCCATTTTGAGTTAATTTTAGTACAGGGGGACAAACTGTAGTCCAGCTTCATTCTTTTGCATGTGGCTTTCCAGTTTTCCCAGCACCATTTGTTGAAGAGGCTTTCTTTTCTCCATTGTGTGTTGTTGGCCCCTTTATCAAAAATTATTTGACTATATATATGTGGTTTTATTTCTGGGTTTTCTATTCTGTTCCATTGGTCTGAGTGTCTACTTTTCTGCCAATACCATGCTGTTTTGATTGTCGTGGCCCTATAATATAGTTTGAAGTCAGGTATTGTAATGCCCCAGCTTCATTCTTTTTCTTTAGGATTGCTTTGGCTATTCGGGGTTTTTTATAGTTCCATATAAATCTGATGACTTTTTGCTCCATTTCTTTAAAAAACGTCATTGGAATTTTGATGGGAATTGCATTAAATTTGTATATTGCTTTGGGTAATATGGCCATCTTGATTATAATTATTCTACCTAAACAAGAACAAGGAATATTCTTCCATCTCATAATATCTTTTTCGATTTCCCTTAACAATGGTTCATAGTTTTCATTGTATAAGTCCTTTACATTCTTGGTTATGTTTATTCCTAAGTATTTTTTGTTGTTGTTGTTGCAATTGTGAAGGGGCTTGTTCTTTTGAGTTCATTCTCAAATGTTTCATTGTTGGCATATAGAAAGGCTATTGACTTCTGTATGTTAATTTTGTATCCTGCGACCTTACTGTATTGGCTTATTGTTTCTAGTAGTCTTTTTGTGGATTCTTTGGGGTTTTCGATGTATAGGATCATATCATCTGCAAAAAGTGATACCTTTACTTCTTCTTTTCCGATATGCATGCCTTTTATTTCTTTGTCTTGTCTGATTGCTCTGGCTAGAACCTCTAGTACCACATTAAATAAGAGTGGAGAGAGTGGACAACCCTGTTTTGTTCCTGATTTAAGGGGGAAAGCCTTCAGTTTTGTGCCATTTAATATTATGTTAGCTGATGGTTTATCATATATGGCCTTTATCATGTTGAGATATTTTCCTTCTATACCCATTTTGTTGAGAATCTTAAACATAAAATTGTCTTGTATTTTATTGAAAGCCTTTTCTGCATCTATTGATGAGATCAAGTAGTTCCTGTTCTTTGTTTTGTTGATATGGTGTATTATGTTAACCGTTTTACGTATGTTGAACCATCCTTGAGATTCTGGGATGAATCCCACTTGATCATGATGTATTATTTTTTTAATATGTTGTTGTATTTGATTTGCTAGTATTTTGTTTAGTATTTTAGCATCTGTATTCATTAGAGATATTGGTCTGTAGTTTTCTTTTTTTGTGCCATCCTTGCCTGGTTTTGGTATGAGGGTTATGTTTGTCTCATAAAATGTGTTTGGAAGTATTGCTTCTTCTTCAATTTTTTGGAAGACTTTCAGTAGAATAGGAACCAAGTCTTCTTTGAAGGTTTGATAAAATTCGCTGGTATAGCCATCTGGGCCTGGACTTTTATTTTGGGGGAGGTTTTTAATGGTTTTTTCTATTTCTTCTCTGCTAATAGGTCTGTTTAGGCTTTCTGCTTCTTCTAGACTCAGTCTAGGAAGGTTGTATTGTACTAGGAATTTATCCATTTCTTCTAGGTTGTTCAATTTAGTGGCATAAAGTTTTTCATAGTATTCTACAATAATTCTTTGTATATCTACGGTGTCCATGGTGATTTCTCCTCTTTCATTTTGGATTTTGTTTATATGAGTTCTCTCTCTTTTTTCCTTGGTAAGTCTTGCCAAGGGTTTGTCTATTTTGTTGATCTTTTCAAAGAACCAGCTCCTTGTTCTATTAATATTTTCTATAGTTTTTCTGTTCTCTATTTCATTTATTTCTACTCTGATTTTTATTATCTCCTTTCTTCGGCTGGTTTTGGGTTGTCTTTGTTCTTCTTTTTCTAGTTCCTTAAGGTGTGAAGTTAAGTGGTTCACTTGGGCTCTCTCTTGTTTGTTCATATATGCCTGAAGTGATATGAACTTCCCTCTTATCACTGCTTTTGCTGCATCCCATAGATTCTGATATGTTGTATTGTCATTTTCATTTGTCTGTATATATCTTTCGATCTCTGCACTTATTTCTTCCTTGACCCATTCATTTTTTAAAAGTATGTTGTTTACTTTCCACATTTTTGTGGGATTTTTTTCCTCTTTTTTGCAGTTGAATTCTAGTTTCAAGGCTTTATGATCAGAAAATATGCTTGGTACAACTTCGATTTTTCTGAATTTGCTGATGTTGTTTTTGTGGCCCAACATATGGTCAGTTCTTGAGAATGATCCATGTACATTGGAGAAAAATGTATACTCAGTCACTTTGGGATGAAATGTCCTGTAGATGTCTATCATATCCAGGTGCTCTAGTGTTTTGTTTAAGGCCACTATATCTTTGTTGATTCTCTGTTTGGATGACCGATCTAGAGCCGTCAGCGGTGTATTGAGGTCTCCAAGTATGATTGTATTTTTGTCAGTTTTTGTTTTAAGGTCAATAAGTAGCTGTCTTATATATTTTGGTGCTCCTTGGTTTGGTGCATATATATTAAGAATTGTTATGTCTTCTTGATTCAGTGTCCCCTTAGTCATTATAAAATGGCCATTTTTGTCTCTGAGTACTTTTGTTTTCTTGTAGTCAGCATTATCAGATATGAGTATTGCTAAGCCTGCTTTTTTTTTTGGATGTTATTTGCTTGGAGTATTGTTTTCTAGCCTTTCACTTTGAATTTGTTTTTATCCTTGTTACTTCGATGAGTTTCCTGGAGGCAGCATACAGTTGGATTTTCTTTTTTGATCCATTCTGCTACTCTGTGCTTTTTATTGGTGAGTTTAATCCGTTTACATTTAGTGTAATTATTGACACTTATGAGTTCCCTATTGCCATTTTATGGATTTCTTTCTGTTAGTTTTGTGTCTTGCTTGATCCTTCTCTTTCATTTTTTTATCTTTTGTTTTTATTTCGTTGTGTTCCATACATCTTTCCTCTGTTGCTATCTTTTTTAAATCGTGTGCTTCTGTGGTGGTTTTTTCAATGGTGGTTACCATTAAGTAATGAAAAGGGTTCCTACCCTGTTCATTGTAGTGCACTATTTTGTGAGCACTTTTGCACTCCATCGTCCTTTGCTACTGTTAATCTCCATCCTCTCCCCCCCCTTTCTTTTTGTTGTCACAGTTTAAATTTGGTTTTATTGTGTTCTTCTTGGAGCTTTTACTTGTGGCTTTGTTTTTTTTGTTGTTCTTTGTATCTTATTGGAGAACCCCCTTTAGTATTTCCTGGAGTGAGGGTTTTCTGGTGATAAATTACCTCATCTTTTCTGTATCTGTGAATGTTTTTATTTCTCCTTCATATTTGAAGGATAACTTTGATGGGTATAATATTCATGGCTGAAAGTTCCTCTCTTTCAGGACTTTAAATATTGGGGTCCACTCTCTTCTAGCTTGTAGAGTTTCTGCTGAGAAATCTGATGATAATCAATGGGCCTTCCTTTATATGTTGTATTTTTCTTTTCCCGGGCTGCCTTGAGAATTTTTTTTTGCAGTTGGTTTGTGCCAATTTCATTATGATGTGCCTTGAAGTAGGTTTGTTGGGGTTAAGAAAACTTGGAGTTCTGTTTGCTTCTAGAATTTGAGGCTTTAGTTCTTTCCACAGGCTTGGGAAGTTCTCATCTATTATTTGTTTGAGTATGTTCTCCATTCCATTTTCTCTCTCTTCTCCCTCTGATATACCTATTGATATTATTCTTATGTTATTCTTTTTGATAGAGTCAGATAATTCGTGTAGGGCTATCTCATTTTTTTTTCATTTTTGAGTCTCTTTCTTCTTCTCTCTGTTGTGCCTCAAGTTGCTTGTCTTCTATTTCACTAATCCTCTCTTCTATCTGGCCTGTTCTATTAGCTAAGCTTGTTACCTCATTTTTCAGCTCATGAATTGAGTTTTTCATCTCTGTTTGATTTGTTTTTATAGTTTCAATTTCCTTGGAAATATATTCTTTGTGTTCGTTGAGTTGTTTTCTGAGCTCCCTAAATTGCCTTTCTGTGTTTTCTTGTATATCTCAGAGGATTTTTAGGATTTCTATCTTAAATTCTCTGTCATTTAGCTGCAAGGTTTCCAATATATTAAATTTTTTCTCCATAGATTTTTTTCTTATCTAGCTGTGTTACCTCTCTTTCTTTTGTATCCATGATATTCGATTTTCTCTTCCTTAATGGCATCTGAGGGTGGTTTTGTTGATAGTATTAATGAGATTTAATAAAGAATAAAAAGGTAAAAAAAATAAAAATAAAAAATCGGAGACTTTTTTTAAAAAAATTAATCATTAAATAAAGAAAAATAAAATAAAATAAAAATTTGAAAAAAAGGGAATTATTCCTTCCTCTCCTTTTTTCCTCTCCTCTCCTCTCCCCTCTTTCTTGAGAAAATCGTGTGGTGAACTGTGAATTATATTGTACTAAATAGAACAAACAATACCTGTAACGAAGGGCCTGAATTGGGGAGAAGTAATAAAGGGGTAAAATAAAAAGAGAAAAAAAAGGGGGGCAGTATGGACCCACAGAAAGCAACTAAGGAAAAAAATTGGGTCAAGAATAAAATGATTTGCTTTTAGGTGTTGGCTGACTAAGAGTTATGATGAAAGGAATAAGAGGGAAACAGGAAAAAGGGGGGGGGGAATTTCAAAATTACTATTATATTTAGTGGAACAAGAACCAGATAAAATGGAGAGCCAGGGATGGGAGCACTGCTAGTGAGTTAAAAAGGTGAAGTAAAAACCCCCAAAATGCCACAAACATAAGTTTGAGTCCCAGATAAAATAATTTGTTCGTTATTTAGGTTTGAATGAGAGGAGACGTAAAGGAGAAAGGAAGAAACTAATATAGAGGGAGAAAAGAGAGAGAGAGAGAAGACGGAACCACTAAAAGAAGAAAAAAGAAAAAGGAGGAGAGAGAGAGAGAGTTAAGGGTTTTGGAGTGCAAGCCTCATAAGAAAAAGGAAGAGGAAAGAAAAGATAATGGGAGATGTAACACTTATGGATAGTGTAGTTCGAAGAGAGGAGAGAGTAAGACCGGCAGAGAATTAAACGACCAGATTGGAAGAGGAAAAAAAAAGAAGAAAAAAAATCAAGAATGAAGATAAGAGACACAGACGAACAAATATAATAAAATGGGATAGGTTATAAAGTCTGCGGATTATTTTTGATTTTGAGAGGTTATCATCTTGCTTTTTCTTTTCTGTCCCTCTTCCTGGTCGGTGACTTTGTACCCCGGGTTCTGCCCCTGTGGCATGCTCTGGTAGAGGTTTGTAGTTGATAATTCTCTATGGCAATGTCATGTATTGGGCTTCAGTCTCGTTGGCAGTTGAGGCTCATTAGCATTTATAGGCTCCGAAAGTGAGAGGGTTTGTGTTCCTGGAGCCTCTCACCTAGTCTTTCCTTCCACAATTAGAAGCCTGATAATCCAGCTATGGGGTTGCTGCTGCCTCTGCCTGGATAGTAAGAGGCTCAAAGAGTTGGCAACTCCCCACTCTATTCCCTCTCAGCACAGGGCTCTGGGTAAGGCTCAGTCAGTCAGAGCTGCTAGCATAATAAGGCGGGGCTTCTGCCCACTCAAAGACCTCTAACTCTGCCCCTCTGTGGGATAACACGGGCACCCACTCCTGAGGTGTTCGGAGGAATCTCTTGCCCACTCACCGTGTGCGCCGACCAGGATATCAGACCAGCCGCGTCACACTTTGAGTGAAACCCCTGCCCGCACGGAAAAGTTCCAGCGTTGGAATTGGCTCTCGTTTCCCTCTCCGTGGGCGACTTTTTCAGGGCACTGGGGTAGCCCGAGATTCCGCTTTTGGCCCACACAGAGGCCTCTGACTCTGCCCCTCTGTGGGATAACACGGGTGCCCACCCCTGAGGTGTTCGGAGGAATCTTTTGCCCACTCTCCGTGCGCACTGACCTGGATATCAGGCCGGCAGTCTCTCACTCCGAGAAAGCCCTCCACCCGCACAGAAAAGTTCCAGCGTTGGAATTGGCTCTAGCTCCCTCCCCTTGCGCGGCCCTCTCAGGGCGCTGGGGCAATTCGGAGATTCCGCTTTCAGCCCACACAAAGGCCTCTGACTCTGCTTCTCTGTGGGATAACACGGGCGGCGCCCACCCCTGAGATGTTTGGAAGAATCTCTAGCCCACTATCTGCGCACGCCGACCAGAAGATGGGGAAAATGGCTGCCCCACTTGTCTTTCTTTGTCTGGGTTTGGCGCGTGTGTTAGCTTGTATTGCCTGGGTTGCCACAGTCACAGTTTTTCCTCGGCTTGGATCTTTGTGCCACAGCCTGGTTCAGCCGCTTGTACCGCAGCCTGGATCTATTCACTCCCTTTGCCCGCCTTAGTTTCTATACTGTAAGTTCCTAGTGAAAGCAACCTTATTTAGGTTAGTGAGGAAGGCGGAGCATTTCTTACTCCCTATTTCCCCTGGGGTTTGATTATATATTTAGCCAATTTTTCGCTCGACCATACCTTTGGGTGTGTTGCAAAATATCTGAAGGCTCCAAGGATAGGTTTTTCTGTTTCTGGTTGAAGATCTTGTTGAGTTTTGGGGGAGATTTATCAGTATCACTTCCTACTGCACCATCACTCTGATGTCATCCCCGCCAAAGATCCTGTAGGAAGTTTAAATCTAATCTGTCATAAAGGTTGAGTGGACTTGCTGAGTAAAGAATTTTGGATCTGTTTATTACCTCAATGTAGAATACCTGGACCAAAGGTAAGTAAAGTGACTAGTGTGCTTTGTCAGAAGATTAATCTATCTCAAAAGTGACAGAAAGCCCTGGCCAGGTAGCTCTGTTGGTTAAGCATTGTCCTGAAATACCAAGGTTGCAGGTTCAATTCCTGGTTAGAGCACATACAGAAACAGATCAATGTTTCTCTCTCTCTCTCTCTCTCTCTCTCTCTCTCTCTCTCCCCCCCCTTCCTCCCTCTAAAGTAAATAAATAAATTTTAAAAGGAAAGAAAAGACAAAGGGGTGTTCAGGAGACATAAAAGTCTATCTACCTGCTGTTAGAAATTTTGTTCACCTTATGTGTAGTATTTTTGCTTTTGATTGATTTGAATTAGCTAAAGAGAAGTCAGCTAAAATAGAGAGTTTTCTAGGGAAGATAAATGACCAAAAACATGTGAAATGATGCTCAAAATGATTAGTTACCAGGAAATGCAAACCAAACCATAATGCAGTGCCACTTCACATCCACTAGGATTTCTAAAATAGAAAAAGAAACTCACCTTTGGTAACGATGCCAATAAATTAGAATCCTCACCCTTGCCAGATAGCTCGGTTGGTTAGTTAGAGTATTGTCCGAGGCACAGAGGTTACCAGTTTGGCCTCTTGTCAGGGCATATACAGGAACAGATCAATGGTTCTGTATCTCTCTATCTCCCTTATTCTCTCTCTCTAAAACAATAAATAAAAAAAAAACCTGACTGCTGGTAGCACAGTGGATAGAGCAGGGGTCGGGAACCTATGGTTCACGAGCCAGATGTGGCTCTTTTGATGGCTGCATCTGGCTCGCAGACAAATCTTTAATAAAAAAAAATAATAACATTAAAAATATAAAACATTCTCATATATTACAATCCATTCATTTTCTACCATCATGTTCATGATTGTGGGTGGCTGGAGCCAATTACATCTGTCCTCCGGGACAACTCCAAATTTTTATTGGATAATGTGTAACATACATGGGTCATTGTATGGCTTTCACAGAATAACATTTTAAAATATGTGGTGTTCATGGCTCTCTCAGCCAAAAAGTTTCCCGACCCCTGGGATAGAGCTTTGACCAGGAGCACTGAGGTCCCAGGTTTGAAACCCCGAGGTCATCGGTTTGATCACAGGTTCATTCAGTTTGAGCGCAGGTTTAGCAGCTTGAGTGCAGGGTTGTGCGTTTGAACGTGGATTGTAGACATGATCCCAAGTTTGATGGCTTGAGCCCAAAGGTCATTGGCTTTAACAAGGGCTCACTGGCTTGTCATGAGCTCCCCATCAAGGCAGGTAGAAGAAGCAATCAATGAACAAAAGTGAAGCAAGTACAAGTTGATGCTTCTTTCTCTCCTACTTCTCTCTCTCTCTCTTCCTGTCTCTTTCAAAATCTATTAAAAAATTGAAATATAAAAACAAAATTAGAACCCTCAGACACTACTGGTAGGAATGTAAAATAGGGCAGCCACTTTGGAAAATAGTCTGGAGGTTCATCAAAAGGTTAAATTTAGAGTTACCATGTGATCCAGAATTTCAACTTATAAGTATATGCTCGAAAGAGTTAGAAACATATGTTCACACAAAAACTTTTAGATGAATAGTCATAGTACTGTTATTCATAATAACCAAAAACTGGACACAACCAAAACATTTATCAATGAACAAAATGTGGTATGTGAATACAATGGCATATTATTAAACTATAAAAAAATGACATATACTAATACACGATTGAAACATTAGAAACTTATGCTAATGGAAAGATGCTAGACTGAAAGACCACATATGGTATGATTTTATTTCTTTGAAATGTCCAGAATAGGCAAATTTATATTAGTGGTTGTTAGGGGCAGGAGGAGGTATGAGTGAGGAGTGACTGCAAATAGTAAAGTGTTTTTTTTGTGAGGGTGATAAAAATATTCTATCTTCGATTGTGGTGATAGTTGCAAAATTTTGTGAATATACTAAGAAACATTGATTTGTACTCTTCAAGTGAATAAATTTTATGTTATATGAATGATGTCTCAAGCTTTAAAAAATATATCTTTATGATTGACATCAGGTTTATATGTAACCATAAAATACCCTGAATAGCCAAAGTAATCCTAGGAAAAAAATGAAGCTGGGGGCTTTACAATACCGAATTTCAAATTATGCTACAGAGCCATGATAATCAAAACAGCATGATATTGGCAGAAAAATAGACATTCAGACCAATGGAACAGAATAGAGAGCCGAGAAATAAAACCACATATATATGGTCAAATCATCTTTGATAAAGGAGCCAAAAACACACAATGGAGAAAAGAAAGCCTCTTCAATAAATGGTGCTGGGAAAACTGGAAAGCCACATGCAAAAGAATGAAACTCGACTATGGTTTGTCTCCTTGTACAAAAATTAATTCAAAATGAATCAAAGAGCCTGACCAGGCAGTGGCACAGTGAATAGAGCATCGGACTGGGATGTGGAGGACCCAGGTTTGAGACTCTGATGATTGGTGCTTTTCATCTCTCTCTCTGTTCCTGTCTGTCTGTCCCTATTTATCCCTCTCTCTGACTCTCTCTTTGTCTCTGTAAAAAAAAAAAAAAGGATCAAAGACCTAAATATAAAATCTGAAACAATAAAATACATAGAAGAAAAAATAGGTACTAAACTCATGGACTTTGGCCACAGAGAACATTTTATGAATTTGACTCCAAAGGCAAGGGAAGTAAAGGCAAAGATAAAGGAATGGGACTGTATCAGACTAAGAAGCTTTTGCACAGCAAAAGAAACTGACAACAAAACAAACAGATAGCCAACTAAATGGGAGATAACATTTGCAAACAATAGATCAGATAAAGGGCTAATATCCAAAATATATAAAGAACTCACAAAACTCAACAACAAGCAAACAATCCAATAAAAAAATGAGAAGAAGACATGAACAGACACTTCTCCCAGGAGGAAATACAAATGGCCAATAGATATATGAAAAGATGCTCATCTTCACTAGCTATTAGAGAAATGCAAATCAAAACTACAATGAGATACCACCTCACACCTGTTAGATTAGCTATTACCAACAAGACAGGTAATAACAAGTGTTGAAGAGGCTGTGGAGAAAAAGGAACCCTCATCCACTGTTGGTGGAAATGTAAAGTAGTACAACCGTTATGGAAGAAAGTATGGTGGTTCCTCAAAAAACTGAAAATAGAACTACCTTATGACCCAGCAATCCCTCTACTGGGTATATACCCCCAAAACTCAAAATCATTGGTACATAAAGACACATGCAGCTCCATGTTCATCACAGCATTGTTCATAGTGGCCGAGACATGGAAACAACAAAAAGGCCCTGCAATAGAAGATTGGATAAAGAAGATATGGTACACTATGGAATACTACTCAGCCATAAGAAATGATGACATAGCATCATTTACAACAATGTTTATGGACCTTGATAACATTATACTGAGTGAAATAAGTAAATCAGAAAAAACTAAGAACTGTATGATTCCATACATAGGTAGGACACAAAATTGAGACTCATGGACATAGATAAGAGTGCAATGGTTACCAGCGGAAGGGGAAGGGAGGAGAGGGAAGAGATGGTGGGAAGGTAAGGGCATAAAGAAAACCAAATGAAGGGTGACAGAGGACAATTTGACTTTGGGTGATGGGTATACAACTTAATCGAATGTCAAAATGTTCTGGAGATGTTTTCTCTAAATCTATGTGCTCTAGTTGACCAATGTCACCCCATTAAAATTAATTGTCTAAATAAAACTATAAAAAAATAGTAGATGATTGAAAATGTTATATTTTCCCCAACAAATCCATCAAAGCCTTAAGGAGGAAAAGGCCACCTACATGATCTGTAGGGCTAGACTCTAAAACCAAGAATGAATCCATTAGTAGCATGGCAGTAGTTAAAAAAAGAAAGCTGTGCTTTTGCAAGAAGACTTCGACCCTCTGTGAATCACAAACAGATATGGTCGCCCCATGTCATTTTAAGGCAAACTTGGAGCTATGGAGCTACCTTTGCACATCTCCAATGCTTCTATTATGATAGTCCTAGATGTCTGACTTCTCCAAATCAGAGATTGCAAGCTTTCAGAATTTAGGACTACCAGGTGATCAACTTGTTCTGGTTTAAATGGAATTTTACCAGTTTGATCACTGAAAATCCCACATCCTGATAACCTCATCAGTGTCAGGTGAATTGAGATGATTAATCACCCTAGGGCCACCAGATAGAGCAGATGGTCCATGGAGTGCAACCGTCTGTATTTATTCTTATAATCAGCAGGCTACAATGGGTAGAAATTATAACAATTTCTTTTGCTACAGAAAATAGACTCCCATCTTTCCCCTGGGGTCCTGAGCTTCTCTACTGTTTTTATCCACCTGGGAAGAATGACCAAAGTTCAGAAACAATTCAAGAGAGCAAATCAAAATTCAGGTTTAAAAGCACCAAAAAACACCTTTTACTGGTGGAATTCTGCCTCACTCACATATAAGAGCCAGGCTGAAAATCCACAGCAAAATTTCTAGTACAAATAGAAGGCTTGCTGGCAAGCAGACACTAAATAAATCATAAATTCTAATCTGAAGCTAGAACTCTTGATAAAAAAGTATTCATTGATGAAGGAGACTTTCAAGTTTCTATGTGGCTCTCTGGCTGAAAATTCCCTAGAAAATAATCTTAACTCTCTGAAATACTCATTTAATAAAATTTATAAACTATATCCAACGTGAAAATTTCAGAATAAGGCGATATAACATTAAAGGACATTTTATCCCTCAAAACTAAACTACTTGCGTTTTCCAATAAAGAAATAACATTCACTCTTAATTGTAAGGTCGGTGGATAATGAGGGATGGTCACGTGGGGAACTCAGACCCACGAACTTTAGCTAGGACCACCCACAACCAAGTGCGCCAAAGGTGGCTTCACAGAAACTGTTTGAAAAAAAGCGACCGTCTACCAGACAGTGGGATTTCACCATGTCATGTTAGCTCAACTTCCCTAAAGGGACCCCTTTAAATATCTCCCACACGGTTTAATCCTTGCGACTTCCTTAGCCTCCATCTTACCTCGGGGCCAGGGAACCTTGCTGGGCGGGATGCGCTCTCTGTACTGAATAAATGAATAAAGCCTTTTTGTTATTCCACACTTGGTGGCTCCAGCCATTCCTTCCTTCTCGGCGGGGAAAAATACCTTACATTAATCAGCTGCCAATACTTAAGAAAATATACAGGATTTTATTTTCTTTTGTAATGAGAAACATTAATGTTTTCAGTTTAGGGAATCATAGAATAATAATTTTAAAAAGCCATCTAAAAATAGGTCCAAAATATACTTTTCTAGGTATTTGATTCAGTCTCCTATATCCTAAAGAAGAAACTGATGAAAATGAGCAAATAGCCTGACCAGGCAGTGGCGCGGTGGATAGAGCGTCGGACTGGGACGCGGAGGACCCAGGTTTGAGACCCCTGAGGTCGCCAACTTGAGCACGGCCTCATCAGGTTTGAACAAGGCTCACCAGATTGAGCCGTAGGTCTCTGGCTAGAGCAGAAAGTTACTTGGTCTGCTGTAGCCCTCTGGTCAAGGCACATATAAGAAATCAATCAATGGACAACTAAGGAACCGCAACAAAGAATTGATGTTTCTCATCTCTCTCCGTTTCTTTCCCTATCTGTTTCTCTCTCTGACTCTCTCTGTCTCTCCCACAAGAAAAAAAAGAAAAAGAAAATGAGCAAATAATAGAAAAGTTTTATGCAAAAGAAAGAGTAAGTTTCAACAACAATACCAATCATGTAGGCATACTCGACAGTTGTGAGGTACTGTGTAGTTCATCCAAGTGATATCTTAGGATCAATTGAATAAGAAAACTGGTTTCCAAAAATAAACTAATATTAAAATGTTGCCTGACCTGTGGTGGTGCTGTGGATAAAGCATTGGCCTGGAATGCTGAGATGGCTGGTTCAACACCCTGGGCTTGCCTGGTCAAGGCACATAGGAGAAGCAGCTACTATGAGTTGATGCCTCCTGCTCTTCCCCCTTCTCTCTCTCTCCTCTCTCTAAAATTAATAAATAAAATATTTTTTAAAAAACCTTTTCTCCAACAGTCATGTGAAGAAGATAATTATAATTTAAGATGTAATGCCAGACTTTTCCTTTTCACATAATGAACTTATGGTTTCCTAGCTGTTACATATAAAAAGGGCATTTGAACAAAGATGACTTAACTTGTTATATAGTTTACATAGTTGTTAAAAGGGGGAGAAACACTCCTTTTCTCTCTTCCTTCCCTTTTCCTTCCTTCCTCCCTTCCTTGCTTCCTTCCTTCCTTCTTTCCCTTTTCCTTCCTTCTTTTCTTCCTCCCTCCCTCCCTCCCTCCCTCCCTCCCTTTTCTTTCTTTCTTTCTTTCTTTCTTTCTTTCTTTCTTTCTTTCTTTCTTTCTTTCTTTCTTTCTTTCTTTCTTTCTTTCTTTCTCTTTCTTTCTTTCTTTCTTTCTTTTTCTTTCTTTCTTCTTCTTTCTTCTTTCTTTCTTTCTTTCTTTCTTTCTTTCTTTCTTTCTCTTTCTTTCTTTCTTTCTTTCTTTCTCTTTCTTTCTCTCTTTCCTCTCTCCTTCTGTTCCTTCTTCCTATTTATCTATCCTGACTTTCTGTGTGTGTGTGTGTGTGTGTGTGTGTGTGTGTGTTTTACAACTTGGCAGACAGAGTCCAAAGGCATTTTGTTGTTTTGAAAGTCAAACACATGTCTGTTACTCAATTGATAAATCCCACATGATAGTTATAAGGTTTGCTGGTGTTTCTTTCCAAGGGGTCACTCTGTCAAGCTTCTCCTCTAAACTAAAACTGCTCAGCTTCCATGGTGTCACATTTTCTGAGCAAGACACTTATTTGTCATGAACTTAAAGCTAAAGTCCATACTACATCTATAATAAAATGTACAATAAAATTTTGGCTTTAAATAAATAGTTTTAAATATCATTCATTTGGAAAATGAAAAAAAGCAGCTGAAACAAGGCAAACAGTATAAATGAAACACCTCTATCATCATATAATCCCTGAGGCTGAAATATTTTAGAGCTCTATTTCTATAAGCCAAAATAATAGGACTGTCTCTTTTTCTTTTTCATTCCTCTATCCAGTCTGTCCTTTAGGATGTTTTATCCTTCAGATATGTCCTTAGGCCTCAGAGGAGCCTATTGTCACCCAGATATGGTTTTACAGCAGGTCCTCAAAAAACATTATTTAGTTCAAAGTCATTTTGCTAAAACATCGATGAGCTTCTCCAGGAACTTGACCTATATTTATATTAATTAGCTTGTGGTAGAATTGGTTTCATTGTACGTCATTTTGCTTCAAGTTGCAGAACCTGTGGACGCTAAGTGAGGACTTCATGTATCTGACCCAACTTCTCCCAATCCCAGGAACAGTGCAGGATCCTGCTCTTCCTGAAGATAGGTGGGCCTGCACTCTCAGTGTCCCAGAACAGATGTCACAGTGCATGAATTTAGTTTCTACAATGCTGGTCATTGAAAAAAGGCCCTGTACATCCCTTTAGCTTTTGTTCTAAAATTTAATTGAATCAATAATCCATTATTTCAACTTAGGTTTTTTCCACCCAGGAAAAAGAAGTTCTTCTGTTCAGAAGTTACAGTATGGGACTACTTCCCTTGGAGGAATGCCCTACCTCACTGGTTATGGAGAGAATGAACTGAGCATGCTTAGCTTGGCCCCTGTGCTGTGCTGCTCTGATTCTCTGTCCTACCTTTCCCAAAGAATCTCTCATTTTGTTTCTCCACAAGGTAAGCTTTCTCTGTCAGGATCTGGCCTTGTCATGGGGAGACTTGAAGTTTGGGATTTAGAGGGTTAATTAGAAGAAGACATTATCAGGGAACTTGAATGTGGCTAGTACTAATGCTTCATTCTCCAAAGTAGCCCTTTGAATAAGACTGAGTATTTTGTTCTCTAGTTGTCTGATTCTTGTGTCCACTTCTAAAGTCAGAGGGTTGACAACACATTATGACTTGTTCTATAGAAATAAAAAAAACCAAATCTTGGTGGCTAAAAAAAACAAAGGTTTATTGTTACATGTTCACCAGGGTTCTGGTCATCTGCTTTGACTCTTTTCCAAATGCCTGAAATCTGAGAGCTCAGAGCAGTTTTTAATATTTGAATACATGCCACACAGTCGGAGCTGAGGGTTTTTAAAGACTGGTTCAAATGTTAGCATCTCTGAGTAGGACTTTATTAGAAAATAGAACTAAAAAATTTTTCAAATTTAAATCCTGGGATGTAATTACAAAAACTGTGTCAGAGTGATGTTTTCAAACTTCACTCTTCCTATTGGAGAGCCATATTTATAATAAACAACAAAAAATATCATCTACAACTGAAGGTCTTTTTATATCTCCCTGACTTGCTGAGAATTATTTTTAGTAATACTTAATTCAGAGCTTTCCTTTCAGGGTGTTGGTACTTTCCCTTTTTTAGATATGAGTTATACTAGACCAACCTCTATTATTTCTGGATTACATGTCAGCCATGGAAAATGAATTGAGTGCTTTGAGAAAAAACAACAACAACTCATTACGAGAAAGATGAATAGATCTACTGTATTGGGTTACTAAATGTCGGGGCTCTAGAGAGATCATTGGTTTGATTTTTCCAGGAAAGCACAACTCTTAAAAGTTGTGATAATTTCTTCCAACAGCAGGTTGGAGATAGATCTGTTGATATCACTTTTTCTCCTGGGCCACTGACTTCAAAGATAGGCCTTTCTTTGCTATGTGGTATTCAGAGATAAAAACTGCTTTGAGCTCTCAGATTTCAGGCATTTGGAAAAGAGTCAACAGCCAGTCAAATTTATATACAGTGTGTCCATAAAGTCATGGTGCACTTTTGACTGGTCAAAGGAAAGCAACAAAAGATGACAGAAATGTGAAATCTGCACCAAATAAAAGGAAAACCCTCCCAGTTTCAGTAGGATGATGTGGCAGCATGTGCGCATGCGCAAATGATGACGTAACACTGTGTATATAGCGTAGCAGCCCACGGCCATGCCAGTTGAGCTGTGGATGGTACAGAGGAAAGTTCAGTGTGTTCTGTGGCTCGCTAAATTTGAATCCATGACCAAAGTGCAATGTGAATATTGGCGTGTTTATATTTTTTCAACAAATATGTATTGTTTCTACTATGTACCAGATAGTGTTGTGTGCCAATAACACAACAATTATCAAGACTGACATAACCCATCACTTAATAGAGCTCCCAGTTTGGAAAGAGGAAAGTGGCTCAATATGAGTAAACAGCCTACAATGCAGTGTGAGAAGTACAATCATAAGGACACACAGAGTGCTATGGAAATCTTATAGCAGAAGCAATCAGGAAAGACTTCCTGAAAGAAGTAAATTGTAATAATGATCTTAGGGACAGTAAGTCTGAACTAGAGGAAGAGAGAATGAGCAAAGGCCTTGAGGTTTGAACCAGAAGAAAAGAGAGTGAGCAAAGGCCCTGAGGTTAGCATATTTAAAGTACTTGTGTGTGGGTAGGAGACAGAGACATCATTTTTTTTAGAATAATTGAATAGAAAAGGGACAAGGCATGAGGTTCAAGGGATAAGAAAATACAGGTCATGGAAAATCTAGCAAAGCATCTTAGTAAATTGGCCTCTATTTCCATGGCAATAATCATTAAATGGTTTTTAGCAAGGAAGTGGCATTATAAGATTTGTTTCTAGGAGCCATTCTGGGCCCTGGCCAGTTGGCTCAGTGAATAAAGTGTCCGCCCGGTGTGTGGACATCCTGGGTTCGATCCCCAGTCAGGGCACACATAAGAAGCAACCATTTGCTTCTCTTCCCCTTTCTCTTCTCCCTCTCTTCCCTTCTCACAGCCAGTGGCTCAATTGGTTCGAGTGTTGGCTTCAGATGCTGAGGATAACTCTGTTGGATCCTGGTCAAGGCACATGCAAGAGTCTGTCTCTCTATCTCACTTAAAAAAGATTGGTTAGGAGCCATCTGATTGTTATGTTGAAGATAGATTGGGAGAGATGAAGCCTGGGGTAGGAGATTGAAAGATCAGTAGGGGATTATGTAGTGATCCAGATGAGATACTGTGGTCACATGAGATTAGCATTGGCTGTGGAATGCACACTCCGGGCAGATTTGAGCAACATATAGAAGGTAGAATGAATAAGACTTGATGACAGACATGATATAGATCAGGGGTCTCAAACTCGTGGCCCGCGGGCCGCATGCGGCCCGCAGACTAATCCACAAAGTTCAAAATATTTTGGATAAAATTAAGTAAACCTAGGGGCCTACTTGTATTTTTCATTTCTCTAGCATCCTAGCTAGATATTAGCTTAGTTAACAGCAGTTGTGATGCGAACTACAGTTTCTGGTCGTTTTGTGACACTGAGTAAACTGCATGTACGATTGTGCTTGTTGTACTGATTTTTTTTTGTTTTCAACTGCAGTGAGAAAAGTGTTGCGTAACAGTTGCCTTTTGTAGACCTAGTGCGGCCTGCCGAACGGCTATGATCTTGCTCTGCGGCCCACATGCTGAGTTGAGTTTGAGACCCCTGATATAGATGGTGGAGGAGAGAGAGATTGGGCATGACACTGAGATTGCTCTAGTCTGTGACTTGGACACTAGCTTGATAGTGGGGTCACTTTTTGAAACAGGAAACCAGGAGGAAGAGCAGACTTGGAGGTTAAGATCTTGCATTCAGTTTGGGAAATATGGATTTGAAGTATATAGCGGACACTGCCAGTTACCCATTTGTATCCCCTTGGCCTACCATTGAAGTCACCCGCAGATAGTCCCTGCATGTGAAATAGCTGCTGTAGCTCTCTGCCTGAGGTCATTCTCTGGCCACAATGTAAGTTGAGCTGCCTGAAGTTCCAGAAAGTTAATGTCCCAGAAGTGACCATCAGCAGTCAGGGACAGAAACTGATGAAGAAATACCTTAGCTTCCTTATCCCTTTATGCATCAGTTTGGAAACACATTCCACACAGTGTCTCAGGGTCTCCAGTGAGACTGAGCCACATTTGCCGACAGCGATAACCTGCCCATTAACACTCTCTACTAGCTTGCTGTCTTTCCTTGTCTCCCTTCCTTATAATTCACCTTGCGATCACCTCCTTCCAAAATAGACTAGTTGCACCCAAATAAGAGTATCAGAATCTAAGATTAAGGTGTTCATGAAACAACCAAATGGAGGTTCCAGAAGATAAAATGGATATTAAGGTCTGAAACTCAGGAGCAAAGTTTGGTGTGAAGGTATCAATTTGGGAGTCATCAATATATGCTTTCTGCCTGACCAGGCGGTGGCACAGTGGATAGAGCGTCGAACTGGGATGTGGAAGACCCAGGTTCGAGACCCTGAGTTCTCCAGCTTGAGCCCAGCTCATCTAGTTTGAGAAAAAGCTCACCAGCTTGAGCCCAAGGTCACTGGCTCGAGGAAGGGGTTACTCAGTCTGCTGAAGGGCTGCAGTCAAGGCACATATGAGAAAGCAATCAATGAACAACTAAGGTGTTGCAACGCGCAACGAAAAACTAATGATTGATGCTTCTCATCTCTCCGTTCCTGTCTGTCTGTCCCTGTCTATCCCTCTCTCTGACTCTCTCTCTGTCTCTGTAAAAATAAATAAATAAATAAATAAATAAATAAATAAATAAATAAAGTGAAGCAACTCAGTTGAAACTTCTAAAAAAAAATACACACACACACACACACCCCTGGGCCGCAGACTGGTACCTGTCTGTGAGCCATTTGGTACCAGTCCACAGAGAAAGAATAAATAATTTACATTATTTTCATTTTATTTATATTTAAGTCTGAACGATGTTTTATTTTTAAAAAATGACCAGATTCCCTCTGATACATCCATCTAAGACTCACTCTTGACGCTTGTCTTGGTCATATGATACATTTATCCATCCCACCCTAAAGGCCAGTCCGTGAAAATATTTTCTGACATTAAACCGGTCCGTGGCCCAAAAAAGGTTGGGGACCACTGGTATAGATGATTTTCGAAAGAGAATGTGAGATAAAAGGAGGGTCGAACAATAACTAACTTTGGGGACAGGCAGAGAAAGTGTTGGCCTCACATGTGACAGAAAAGGCATGGTCAGAGGTATGGGAGAAGGAGCAGCAGAATGTGGGACCACAAAAGTCAAGGGGGGTTGAGACTATCTCAGGACAGAGGGGGTTCCAGAGCTGTGTAAGGGAAGAACTAAAAAGTGGTCACTGGACTTAGCTAGAAGGAGGTGACTTTAGGGAACACAATTTTTAGTAGAACGTGAAAGCAAGTCAAGCATCATAAGTTAGACCGTGGTTGAAAAGTGAGGAAGTCTGGGTAAAGAACATAGACAATTCCTTTAGGAAGTTAAACTATGAAGGAAGAGAGTATAATAGAACAATAGTTGGTGATAGATACGGCGAAGAGGAAGAACTCTGTCTACACAACATCTTCAAATGTCTCTCTGACCTTCTCTTCTGTCCCCCCTCTTCTGCATGAAAGGAGATGCAATTACACTGCACCCACCCACATAATCCAGGAGAATCTCCCCATCTGAAAGTCAAATCACTGGCAATCTTAATTCTACCTGCAACCTTAATCCTCCCTTGACATGTACCATCATATAGTCACAGGTTCTGGACATGAATTTTTTCCATTTTTTTTTTAGTCAGAGATAGAGAGAGAGAGAGTCAGAGGGACAGATAGTGACAGAAAGACAGGAAGGGAGAGAGATGAGAAGCATCAGTTCTTTGTTGTGACGCCTTAGTTGTTCATTGATTACTTTCTCATATGTGCCTTGACCAGGGGGGCTACAGCAGAGTAAGTGACCCCTTGCTCAAGCCAGCAACCTTGGACTTAAGCCAGCGACCAATGGGGTCATGTCTATGATCACATGATCCCACGCTTAAGCCAGCGACCCCATGCTCAAGCTGATGAGCCCACACTAACCCAGTGACCTTTAGGGTTTCCTCTGCATTCTAGGCTGAAGCTCTATCCACTGCACCACTGCCTGGCCAGATTATTATTCCATTTTTAATACTGTGTCATCACTATGTTTTGTCAAATTCTTCAATATATTATTGCACAATAATTTATGTTTGACCTAAAAGCAGTTGTGTTGATTTTTAAATTTTTTATTCATAATTTTTATAAGAAACACAAAACTCCAAAAAAATTTGAGCCAAATAGTAAATATATATTGGTAGAAAATAAATATGTATAGAACTTCTCCCCAGTCTTTCTAAAACTGACAATACAGCAGGTTGAAGATTATGAGGAAGCAATTATTATTAAACACCAAGTGGAAGCAGCTGCTGCCTAAAGGCTCCCAGAGCATACAGTCAGTCTTCACTAGTGATTCTCTTCCAGCAAAGCCCAGCTCCTGAAGTTCTTTATTGCACTATTCCTATAAAGCTTTAATGAGCTCTATTCCACTTTAATCTCGGAGGGGAGAGGAAAGAGAGAGAAACAGAAAGATAGGTGTCATCAATGTGCAACGGAACCCTGGATCATGAAAAGGCCTTGCCCACCTTCCCAACCAAGCACTGGTGCTAGGTGGCCAACTCACACGAGTCTCAGTACAGCCTGCGGGGCTGACCTGGGTGGAAAGTGGTGTTATCTGAAGGCTGCTGAATTGCCCCAGCTCCCCAGCCTAAAGCACACTTCCTAAACCACCATTCTCTGAGTTGAAAAGTCAAAGTAACACACATCTCTGTGATGATTACTTTATCAGGTTAACTGGCAGATCAGCAAAAGACATAAGAGAACGGGACATCAGCCCAGCAGAGAAGCAGGAAGAGTTGCCCTGGTAATGTTGTAGGTTACCCTAAGCAGAGAGGAGAAACACCTTTCTGGAACCTCCCATCCTTTCATGTTCATAGGCATGGAAATGACCTAGCATATGAAAATAACTCACACTTCCTGAGTATGCATTATGCATAAGACCTTGCATTAGGTCCCTATATGCATTATCACCTTTAATCTTATCACCAGTTCAAAGAGTTCCTTTTAGGACCTATAATTAACAAAGAAGAAACTGAGGCCAAAGAAGGTCAGTTACTTACTCTAGGCCACATAGATGATACATTTAAGAGCTGGCTTCTAATCTAAGACTTCATTTATTTTCTTTTTTTAAAAGATTTTATTTGTTGATTTTAGAGAGAAGGGGGGGGGGATGAGAAGTAGTTGCTTCACTCTAGTTGTTCATTGGTTGCTTGTCATACATGCCTTGACCCCGCAAAACCAGGTTTTCAAACCAGCGACCTCAGCTTTTCAGGCTGACACTCTATTGCACCACCACAGGTCAACCTCAAATTTAAAACTCCGATACCAGAGCCTCCCCTTTCAACCAGGAACTACTTTATACAGCCTTCTCTTCTGAATAGTTTCTTCATCAGTGAAGGGACAACTCCAACCATCAGTCCATCTTGCTCTATAACATGTGTTTTTCCTCCCTAAGGGTATTTGGGATGAAGTCTGGGACAAATGTGTAGAACAAGTAGGCTATAAAAGAATACCAGCAGGGAAAATAAAGGAATAATGAATAGGCAGGTATTTTTGCTTTATCTGTGTTTCAAAGATGATTGCTAACTTTTGATTGCTTAGGTGAGAAGTGGGGAGAACTTCTCACCTAAGCATAATAGTCCATATCAACAAATACTTATTTAGTGTCATCACCAGGAACAAAGACACACCTGCTATATTATACTTTGTCTTCAGGAAGGCCTGTTTGACTTGTTTTTCTTCTCTACCTTGGAGAGACAGGAGGTGGCTAGCCACTGTAGGGAAAGGAACTTGTGCTGGAATTGCTTTTCTGGTCTGACACTGCCTAGAATCCCTGGTTCTTCCTTTCTGTCGAATCATCCTCACATGAGCATCTAGGGTATGTGTGGCAATAAACTATAAAAAGAGTATTACTGGGTGTGCCCTGACCATTCATTGTTGTCTACTTGACTGGCTGATTCACTTGGGAGGGTGACTACTATATGTAGCCACTGTATTCCTAGTAAAAATAAAGTTACTCCCTGACTCTCTGAAAGAATCATGCGAGGGGTAGGGTTATCATGTTGAAAGAGAATAGGACGATTATGGCCACAAAATCAAATCACAACTAAGCAAAACCTTGGTATAGCAGCAAAACTTAAATGCTAAAATATGAACTCTATACTAGGGCTATGCTCTTACTGGATGTCGAATTTGTGGCAGGCAGAGTACTAAATGCTTTATAATGCATTATCTCATGCTCTTCATAATAATTCTTCAAAATTCCCCATATTATGGATGAGTGAATTGTGGTATAGAGAAGCAGAATTATTTCCCTAAAGTCACAGAATTACTAGTTCTCTCTCTCTCTTCCCTTCTCTTCTTTTCACATTAAAAACATCATACATGCTCATTATCTGGGGGGAGGGGGTAAAGTTAAAACAGAGTGCCCAGCCTCTCTCCTGTGCCCCACACCAGAGGTGACATCTTATAACAACTGGGTGTTTTTATTTTCAGACCTTTTCTATTAATATTTGAATACAACACTTTCTGAATCCAAAGCTCTTATTTATAATGAATATTCAATGATGTCTCTTATATGCAAATAGATACATATTTTATTAAATGAAATGGCTTGTAGCCTGACCAGGTAGTGGCGCAGTGGATAGAGTGTTGGACTGGGATGCAGAGGACCCAGGTTCGAGACCCCGAGGGGTCACCAGCTTGAGTGCGGGCTTATCGAGTTTGAGCAAAAGCTCACCAGCTTGGACCCAAGGTCGCTGGTTTAAGCTAGGGGTCATTCAGTCTGCTGTAGCAACCCCCTCCCCCCCCCGCCCCCGTCAAGGCACATATGAGAAATCAATCAATGAACAACTAAGGAACCACAATGAAGAATTGATGTTTCTCATCTCTCTCCCTTCCTGTCTGTCTGTCCCTCTCTCTAACTCTCTCTATCTCTGCCAAAAAAAAAAAAAAAAAGGCTTGTAAAACACTATCAACTAGATTATTGTTGAAAAGCAAGAAAAGCAAAATACATTAAATGCCATCTTTCTGATACCAAGAACCTTTCTTAGTCACAACAGAAAGAACTCAAAATTAATTAAAACAAAAAGAGGTTTTGACAACTGACCCTCTGCAAGTGCCTTTTGTGAACTTCCTATTTGGTCAAGTGTAGACTATAAAAACAGAAACAATAAAACATGGAACCAAGGAGGAAGAACAAAAGCAACCATGCTGTGCACTAACTAATCTAGCTGAAGGTCTGATGTACAAGGAAGTTAGACTTAATGTTTCTAACAAAACTCTTGTAGCTTCAGGTAACCTCGTATACCTAAGTTATACCTAGATACTCTGTAAAGTGTGGACCATCCAATATCCTGATGAGGTTATAATGGCAGCCAGTATCTCAGCATGTTTTATCTAGCCAGGGTTAAGAACAGCAAACTATCAATGGTAATGGCACTGGGAAAGAAAAAGAAGTTCACTTTTTGAGGCCATAGAATGATTCAATTTAAAACATTATTCTTGTGTTTTGGGGAATGACTCATTCTTCATAATCTGGGAATCTGGGTGCTAGGAAGCTTATAGTCAGGTCTCACTCTTCTTGCTGACTAGAAAGCATTTTGCCTTTTAATGTGACTTTTGTTAAACATTGCTATGAGATTAGTTATAACTTAACTCTCAGAGTGTCAGCCTTCCCTGTTGCCTTCCAGGTAAGTGGTCTAGAGCAGTGGTCCTGAAACCCCGGGCCATAGACCGGTACCGGTCCATGGGCCATTTGGTACTGGTCCGCAGAGAAAGAATAAATAACTTACATTATTTCCATTTTATTTATATTTAAGTCTGAACAACGTTTTATTTTTAAAAAATGACCAGATTCCCTCTGTTACATCATCTAAGACTCACTCTTGACGCTTGTCTCGGTCACATGATACATTTATCCGTCCCACCCTAAAGGCCTGTCCATGAAAATATTTTCTGACATTAAACCAGTCCATGGCCCAAAAAAGTTTGGGGACCACTGGTCTAGAGGACAAGTCATAACAAAAACAGATGAAAGAGAATGGATTTGAGGGGGCATTACAGAACTATAAAAAGTGGAAAGAGATATGAATTAGAAAGAGGGTGGAGGCTTTTTTTGTTTTGTTTTGTTTTGTTTTGTATTTTTCTGAAGCTGGAAATGGGGAGGCAGTCAGACAGACTCCCGCAAGCGCCCGACTGGGATCCACCCGGCATGCCCACCAGGGGGCGATGCTCTGCCCATCTGGGGCATTGCTCTGTTGCAACCAGAGCCATTCTAGTGCCTGAGGCAGAGGCCAAGGAGCCATCCTCAGCGCCAGGGCCAACTTTGCTCCAGTGGAGCCTTGGCTGCGGGAGGGGAAGAGAGAGACAGAGAGGAAGGAGAGGGGGAGGGGTAGAGAAGCAGATGGGCACTTCTCCTGTGTGCCCTGGCCGGGAATCGAACCTGGGACTCCTGCACGCCAGGCCAATGCTCTACCACTGAGCCAACCAGCCAGGGCAGAGGGTGGAGGTTTTTAATGATTCAAAAAATATTTACTGCATACTTCGTATGTGTCAGGCTTTTTGGCTGGAACAAAAGCCATTACTATGAGAGAGAGAGAGAGAGAGAGAGAGAGAGTTTTTGCCCTGAAGGTATCTGCAGGTATTTGTGGGAGTGACAGGTGTCAGGCACAGGATTAAGAATAGCAGATTCTAAAGGGTGAGGAGCAGGATGATGAATTTAGTTTTAGCCATTTTAAATTTGGTGTTCTGAAAATGTAAACTATGCCTAGTACACAGTTGTAAACATTTAATGAGTGTAGGAGAAAAGCCAGGGCAAGAGTTATAAATTCTAGAGTATACCAAGTAGTGTGAAGTTAATGCCTGAGGCAGGCTGGGGTGGAAGTATTGCTTCCAAGGCTAATGATTAGTACACATGGAGATTAATAACACAGCCCTAGGTACTTCAAGAATTCAGGCATTACACATGATTGGTGAAAGAAAGGAAAAGAGTTAAAACAAATAGTGAACGGAATACAAACCAGTCAGTCAAATTAGAAAGAGGGTCAAATTATGATCTTGCTTTTTGAGATACCTCCCTGTAATATTTTACGTACATCTCAAAATGTTGATATGTAGTTTGTGTTGTTGCTCATTTCCAAATATTAACCTATCTATTATTTAGATGTCATTTTGAAGTATGTGAAGTAATGTCGGTCACGATAGAGATGACTGTGGAAGAGACAGTGTTCTATGATGTAACTGCTGCCTGATGCTACCTTGCTGCTTCTGGACATTTGTGTTAGATTAGTCAGATCTGGACCAGAACGGAGCTTGCTTCCTGTAAACCCCCTCAGAGACTGCTGGACTTCTCCCCATGCCTCAAGCATGCTGGTTCCTGGAACAGTCCTTGCCTTGCCTTGGGTAAGTATGTAAGGCATTTCCCCCTTACCTGAGACAGGACATGCCCTAGTACTCCAGCCATCCTGTTTGTCCTTTATTACTACTCAGTGCCTGCCATCTGGCTCTGAGGATGTCCATGTCGTCTTAATAAACTCATATTGTAATGCTGAAATTGTCAGCCTCTTTCTTTGGGTTCTTGCCCTGAGACACTATATGAAACAATGATATGTGAATAAATATAGATATACAGACTGGAGGGAAATTTCATCAGAGAATTGATTCCATGGTGACCATGTATTGAGAAGCCAACTGGGGACACTGAGGCAATTCAGAAATTAGCAACAACAGGAAGCCATTACTACTTGTAGGTGTGAAGGAACAATAGACGAGGTGGCTTTACCCAAGCTTAAGCCTAAAGTTATTTGAAGTGAGTCAGAGATAAAGCAGGGACTCCCCAACAGAAGGTGGGTGCCAAGAGAAGCTACACTAGGCATGAGGAAACAGCTTGCCTTTTCCCCGCTTCTGCCCAATCTAAGGTTTGTGCTGGGAGTGTCTCCCATTGGCAGAGAATGGGGAATACCTGGATGCCAGAGCTCAAGGGATCCTGGAAATTGTAATTCCCTTTTATAGGAGAAAGAGTGAGGAAAATACAGTGCAGAGGAATTGATTATCTCTTTATTACTGATTTTTTATTTTATTATGTTATAATCAAAGATTATAGTCCATTTGATAACGATTGTTTGGTATTGGTTGAGACTCACTTTGTAACCTAGGACCTAATCAAGTATTGTAAATATTCCAAGTGTTGTTGGAAAAAATGTGTAATGTATTCTCTATCTTTTGTATGTCTGGGAAATATTTCATATAATCTGTCAGATTTGGCTTAATTGTGTTATCCACACAATAAAGATACATCTCTATCCATACAACTATGTTGATGACATGAAGTCAGTTTTTGAAAGAATTTTGTTAAAAAAATTATCTCATTATGACTGTGAATTTATCAAATCCACATATCAGCTATATGGAAAATAGTCTATAAGGAACATGAATGAAAATAGTTGTAAGGCTGGTACTGTGCTCCTGGTGAGAAATGATAGTAGCCTGGCCTAAGATAGTAAGAATGTAGAAAGAAACGGAAAGAGAGAAATCAGTGCTGATTCCTAGTGTTCCTGGGTACAAGGTGAGTGGGTAACTGCATGAGTGGTGGTACTGTTCACATACATGCACTGCCACAGACCAGCATTTTACCTTGTGAATATTATATAAACTCTCTGGACTTAGCTTTCTTATTTATAAAAATGAGTATATAATAAATTATATTTCATAGAATGATTGTGATGGTGAAAAGAGTTAATATATGTAAAGTAATAGCACAAAATCTAAATAATTGTTCAGCTTGAGTTTGAGTTGGGAAATCAAGATTTCCTCATTATATTTTAATTGTTTTATAAGTTATCTTTCAATAAAGAGAATCTAAGTCATGTCAGCAAACACTGCTGAAGTATGGAAGGAGATAGAAGTAAGAAAAGACCACTAGAAGGTCAACGGCAACTTTCAGAAGTTGGCAGAATTAAGGGAAGATTTTATTTTATTTTATTTTTCCTTTTCCTAGTGAGAGGAGAGGAGACAGAAAGACAGACTCCTGCATGTGCCTTGACTGAGATCCACCCAGCAAACCTTATCTGGGGCCCATGCTCACAACTGAGCTATTTTTAGCACCTGAGGCAAAGGCTTCAGGGAACCATCCTCAGTGCCCAGGGCCAATGTACTTGAACCAATTGAGCTATGACTGCAGAAGGAGAAGAGAGAGAGAGAGAGAGAGAGAGAAGCAGGAGGGGTGGAGAAACAGATGATCACTTCTCCTGTGTGCCCTGACCAGGAATCAAACTCAGGACATCCACACACCAGGTCAATGCTCTACCACTGAGCCAACCAACCAGAGCCATGGGAAGATTTTCTTAAGGAGGGGAAACCCTTCATGGTTTTAGGCAGAAAATAAAGAGCCATTTCAGAGGGTCATAAAACACATATATGTGCTTATGCACTTTATGTCTTTCTCTGCTTGTTTCTGTCTGGCAGTGTGTTGTTATTCAGCTTGGTTCTGGATTAGAAAGCTGAGCTCTGAGAATAATGACTACAATTAATAGAACACCATTAACTTACCTTGTGTGTGATTTATCATATGATTAGTAAGCAGATCACTCCAGTGACAAGTTGTTAAGAAGTCTGCATTAAGCTTTTGGTACAATAGAGAAAAGTGATTAACTTGACAAAGATTCATGAGCACATATGTTTCCAGTTTTGAGCTATTATGGGAATGAAGACTGAAATTATGAATTCCATAGCATGCACTACCTTGGCAGATTTTAGTGTAAGATTGTGCATGACTTACACCTCTCCCACAAGTTTGCACAGGCTTAGGAATTTTTTTATTAAGGTTATTATGCAATCTGTTGACACAGAAATGCACGGAAAGAATATTGTCGGGCATATTAATCTTGACTTACAATTATGTGTTCCCCTTACAATGAGTTAGTGCCAAACTTCTTTTTCTGTTCTGTATTGTCAAGAAGGAAACCATACTTTAAGATTATTGTAATTGGAGCCATCTTTCATAAGTCAGTTTTAGAGCTATCACACATAAATTATAAGCTAGATTTAACTATGAAGCCATTGACACACTTCATATAAATAGAAAATGAAAAATTCTGTGTAAAGATAGATGTAACATGTGCTTCTATGTCTTTCACCTTCTTGGAATCCCACTAACATGACAAGTGAAGTTTAAGGCTGAAACAGCGAATGAAGAGAGTTGGATAAGAGATCGTCAGAATTCACACTTCTTTTACCATCACTTCCACAAAGTATTGCTGCCATTAGGTTCTAAGTCAGGGGTCCCCAAGCTTTTTACACACGGGGCCAGTTCGCTGTCCCTCAGACTGTTGGAGGGCCAGACTATAAAAAAAACTATGAACAAATCCCTATGCACACTGCACATATCTTATTTTAAAGTAAAAAAACAAAACGGGAACAAATACAATATTTAAAATAAACAACAAGTAAATTTAAATCAACAAACTGATGAGTATTTCAATGGGAACTATGCTCCTCTCACTGACCACCAACGAAAGAGGTGCCCCTTCCGGAAGTGCTGCGGGGGTCGGATAACTGGCCTCAGGGGCTGCGGACCGTAGTTTGGGACCCCTGTTCTAAGTCTTTGGATAGTCTGTAAATCAGATTAGTTCTTAGTTTTCTCTACTGCTTGATTAGATTTATTTTTTTTCAGCTCTATTCATTCTATCACTATGTTTCCCCAAAACCCAGATAAAGACAATTGTTCAGTAGTCATGGTAATGAATGGCCATAAAAACTTGGTTTTTAACTTATTTATTTTGTGATTTTTTTATGCTATATCTCCTCAGGCAAAAATAAACAAAAAAATCAAATGGGTCTACATCAAACTAAATATTTTTTGCACAACAAAGAAATCCATTAACAAAACAAAAAGACCACCTACTGAATGGGAGAACATATTTGTCAATGATATATTTGATAAGGGGTTAATATTCAAAATTTATAAAGAACTCATACAACTCAACACCAAAAAACCCCAAACAATCCAATTTAAAAAATGGGCAGAGGACCTGAGTAGATACTCCTCCAAAGAAGACATACAGATGCCTAGTAGACATGCACAATGTCACTAGTTATTAGAGAAATGCAAATTAAAACCACAATGAGATATCACCTTATGCCTGTTAGAATGGCTGTTATCAATGTCAATAAACAAGTGCCGGCGAGGGCGTGGAGAAAAGGGAAAGCATATGCACTATTAGTGGGAATGCAGACTGGTGCAGCAGCTGAGGAAAACAGTATGGAGTTTCCTCAAAAAATTAAAAATGGAACTGCCTTATGACCCAGCAATTTCACATTTAGGTATATATCTGAAGAAACCCAAAACACTAATTCAAAAAGATACATGCACTCTTATGTTCATTGCAGTGTTATTTATAATAATAGCCAAGATACAGAAGCAATCCAAGTGTTCATCAACAGACTAGCGGATAAAGAAGAGGTAGTACATGTGTACAATAGAATATTACTTAGCCATAAAAAGTATAAAATTTTATCATTTGCAACAACATGAAAGGAATTAGAAGATATGCTAAGTGAAATAAGTCAGACACAGAAAAGACAAATACCTTATGAGTTCACTTTTATGTGGAATAAACAAAATAAATGAACTAACAATAGAGAAACAGACTCATATAGAGAGAATAAATTTATGGTTGCAGAGAAAACAGGTTTGAGGGGGCTGGGTGAAGAAGTGAAGAAATTAAGAAGTACAAATTGGTAATTACATATTAGTCAGGGGATGTAAATCACAGCATGGGGAATATGGCTAATAAAATTTTAATAACTATGTATGGTGCCAGGTGAGTACCTGAATTATTGGGGGGATTACTTTGTAAATTATATAATTGTCTGACCACTATGCTGTACACCTGAAAATAATATAAAGTAATATTGAATGTTAACTATAATTAAAAAATAAAATGAAAAAAACATGCCTAAGGAATGCCTTTTTGGGGAGGGGTTGCAAAGTCTAAGGGAGGCTGGTGATCGTTAGTGTGTGAAATGTCTGTTTTAGTCTAAACTGTCATTGGGCTTCTCCAACAGTACCGTGATAACAGTTCCAAAGTGCACCCTCTTAAGAAGCCAAAATGTTCACTTAGCCAGAGTTTGGGGTTTGACTTCCATATTTTTCTGTTTTAATGTTTAAAATAGATGATTTTTCTTGTTATTAATAATTAATGTGAGAACCCTAAATTAAAGGATTACAGTATGTAGTCAGGATGTTTTTTTAAAAAAGCATGCAAGAGCCTGACCAGGTGGTGACGCAGTGAATAGAGCATCAGACTGGGATGTGGAAGGACCCAGGTTCGAGACCCCGAGGTTGCCAGCTTGAGCGCGGGCTCATCTGGTTTGAGCAAAAGCTCACCAGCTTGGACCCAAGGTCGCTGGCTCAAGCAAGGGGTTACTCGGTCTGCTGAAAGCCCGCGGTCAAGGCACATATGAGAAAGCAATCAATGAACAACTGAGGTGTCGCAACGAAAAACTGATGATTGATGCTTCTCATCTCTCTTCGTTCCTGTCTGTCTGTCCCTATCTATTCCTCTCTCTGACTCTGTAAGGAAAAAAGACAAAAAATAAATTAAAAAAATAAAAAAGCATGCAAGGTCTTAAACAATTTATTTCTCATATACCTTTTCTTTGGAAGTTACTGGAGGAAAGGAAGCAAGAGAAAAATATAGGAAAAAACAGAAGACCCAATATTGGAAAAAACAAATGACAGCTTCAGAATGATGGTGAAGAGAGTCCCAGGATGCTACTTTTACACCAGGGCAAACAAAACCACCTGCTGTGCTGCATAACAAATCAACCCAAAAAGCAGTGGTTTAAAATACCCACATATTGATCTCAATTTTGTTGGATGGTTCCAGATGACTTAGCTAGCCTCACTCATGCATCCGTGATCATGGCAGTTCAGCTGGGGATGATTGGTTCCAGACAGCCTCACATATGTCTGACAGGTGCTTGGTGTTGGCTGGGGCTCTGGGGGTGACTGGCTGTGTTTCTCTGCTCACTCAACAGGTGAGCCTTGCTCTACACATGGCAGCAGGGCTCCAAGAGCCCAAAGCACAAGGACTTTTCAAGCTGCTACTGCATCATATTTGCTAACATTTCCTTGTCCAAAGCATATCATGTGGTCAAACTCAGAAACAAAGTGGAAAGTACATTCAGTTACAGAGCGAGGGACCATGACACAGGAAAGGGACTTGTTGTTGGCCATTTTGTTATCACAGAGCTCATCAGAAAATTCCAGGAGAAAATTCTTTAGGAAGATGAAATTGGTAACACGCACCTCATGAGTCTGAACTTGTTGAGAGATGATTTAGACAATTGTCAGATTTTTGTGTTGAATTCATGATAAATATAAAGATAACTAGGCAAAAGAAAAAATAGTCAATTATTAACTCTGAGGATAACAGAACATTGTTTAGCAATTTGAATAAACATAGTTTGCAACAAATTTAGTGGTAATTAGTGTTTACTTAGTTGTAAATCAGCCAGTTAACACTGAATACTGAACTAACCAAAATTTTAATTAGTCCATGAAAGGGAAAAAATGGGGTACAGAAGAGTCAGTCCAATGGCAGGAAGGATGAAAGAGAGCTGAGTGGTACTTTCACTCCTCTGCTGAATGGAAAATGAGACTAGAAAGTCAAAAGGTAACAATACAAGAATGTTATCTAGAAAACTGAAGACAAATACCAAAAAAATCAGATAACTAACACTGGGGCCTCCGAAGCAGGAAATGAGTGAGGCACAAGGCCCTGTTTTGTTTCACAATAAGTCTTGAAGGAAAACTTGGCTCAGAGTATGTGCATGTTAACTTAAAAACAAATTAAAAAACAAGAACAAAGAAGGAAAAGTTATCTGCATCTTTAATCCAGACTAATATGCAGTAATCTCTGTTTAATATCAAGTAATAAAAAGCAAAATGCAGAATACTTTGTAAATTATTGTTTGTGTTTTAAAAATGGAAGGAGTGGGAAATATAAACACACGCTTGTATACAAATTGAATAATCAGCAAGCTCTGCTGAGTCTACCTTCAAGATAAATTCCAATTCCGAACATGTGTCGCCATGTCACCACACAACATTCTCACCCACAGGAACGCATTACCTCTGACCAGCGAGGCTTCCCTGGTCTCCCTGCTTTCACCCTGCAATCTAGTGTTCACACATCAACCTGAAAATATCCAATTTAAAAAATTTAATTACTCCCCTATTAAGTGGTGTTTTCTTTTGTTTTGTTTTGTTTGTTTTTTACAGAGACAGAGAGAGAGAGAAGGGGATAGATAAAGACAGACAGACAGGAACAGAGAGAGCTGAGAAGCATCAATCATCAGTTTTTCGTTGCGACACCTTAGTTGTTCATTGATTGCTTTCTCATATGTGCCTTGATGTGGGGCTACAGCAGACCGAGTAACCCCTTGCTCGAGCCAGCGACCTTGGGTCCAAGCTGGTGAGCCTTGCTCAAACCAGATGAGCCCACTCTCAAGCTGGCAACCTTGGGGTCTCGAACCTGGGTCTTCTGTATCCAAGTCCAATGCTCTATCCACTGCGCCACCGCCTGGACTAAACCCAGACTCCTCATCAGGGCTCCATAGCCTCATGTGATCTGGGTCTGACCTCATGCCTGTCCCGTTCTAGTCCCTTTTCACCTCAGGGTCTCTGCAGCCCCTGGGCCTCTGCCTAGAGAGCTTTCCCCAGATATGTGTGAGCCTGGCCTCTCACTCACATCCCTGTGCAATTGTCATTTTCTTCCAGATACCTTTCCTAGTCCCCGTCACCGTACCCTCCCTCCCCATACTACCTACCTATCATTGTCTATCACCTCACCCTGATTTATTTTTCTTCATAGGACTTATCAGCACTTGACATTTTTATTTTTTTGAGACAGTGAGAGTGAGGGAGTGACAGAATGGGAGAAAGAGGGAGAGAGGGTGAGAAGCATCAACTCGTAGCTGCTTTCACTTTTTTTTTTTTTTTTTTTTTTGTACTTTTCTGAAGTTGGAAACGGGAGGCAGTCAGACAGACTCACACATGTGCCCGACCAGGATACACCCGGCACGCCCACCAGGGGGCGATGCTCTGCCCATCTGGGGCATTGCTCTGTTGCAATCAGAGCCATTCTAGCGCCTGAGGTAGAGGCCATGGAGCCATCCCCAGCCCCCGGGCCAACTTTGCTCCAATGGAGCCTTGGCTGCAGGAGGGGAAGAGAGAGACAGAGAGGAAGGAGAAGGGGAGGGGTGGAGAAGCAGATGGGTGCTTCTCCTGTGTGCCCTGTCCGGGAATCGAACCCGGGACTCCTGCACGCCAGGCCGATGCTCTACCACTGAACCAACCGGCCAGAGCCTGTTTTCACTTTTTTTAGTTGTACATTGAGCTTCCCATAGGTGCCTGGACCAGGTGGCCCCTTGCTTAAGTCAGCATCCTTGGGCTTTTCATGTCAGTGACCTTTAGGCTTGAGCTGGAGAACTGGGATCCTGTGGATAATTCCCTGCTCAAGTCAGCAACCCCGTGCTGATAAGCCCATACTCAGAGCTGGTGACCTCGGGGCTTGGAACCAGCGACCTCAGCATTCCGGGTGGGTACTTTATCCACTGCACCACCACAGGTCAGGCAGTACATGACATTTAAAGATATTCACTAGTTGTTTTTGTGTCCTCTCCACCAACAAAATGTAAAGTCCCCTGAGGGCAGCCATATTTGTCTGTTGTGTTTATTGCATTTATTCCTAAGCACCCAAGGCAGGGCCTCGTGCTACTATGCTATTAATTTCTTTTGAATAAATTAATAAGTAATGAAAAGTACACAAAGTATTAAAAAAAACCTATGTATAGTGGCCGCCTTGGAAAGGAAACCTAAGAACCTGAGTGTCAGGGGTGAGAGAATAAGGAAGACTTACTTTTCACTTCTTTAGGTCCCATGACCTTTGAACCCCTACAGCCAGAGTCCAGACAGTGATCCCCATGCTGCTGCATGCCAAGGGGTCCACAGGGTGAGAGAGAGGAGTGTGACAACATCTGTACTTAGAATTACTTTTTTCCTAAAAGAGAGAAGGCATGATCAATGTTAAATTCATAAGTTTCAAGGACACGTATGTAATTTAATAAATTACATTACAGTCCCGTTTAGGAGGTGTTTGTGAGCCTGCACCCCAAGGCTTTTCTACATGGCTTCCTGTGGGTTCTCAGATTCAGCCTACCTCACTCCCTGCAGGTATTATACAGTGTGTCCATAAAGTCATGGTGCACTTTTGATCGGTCACAGGAAAGCAACAAAAGATGATAGAAATGTGAAATCTGCACCAAATAAAAGGAAAACTCTCCCAGTTTCATACCTATTCAATGCAGTTTGATATGGGCTCACGCACAGATTTTTTAGGGCTTGTCTCTGACTGATGGCCTACCAGAATGGGGTTTCTCCACAAAACTGCCGGTTTCCTTCAACTGCTTATCCCACCGAGTAATGTTATTCCTATGTGGTGGCACTTCGTTATAAATGTGCCGATATTCACGTTGCACTTTGGTCATGGATTTGAATTTAGCGAGCCACAGAACACACTGAACTTTTCTCTGTACTGTCCACATCTCGACTGGCATGGCCGTGGGCTGCTCCACTGTATACACGGTGTTACATCATAGTCTGTGCATGCACACATGCTGCCACATCATCCTACAGAAACTGGGAGGGTTTTCCTTTTATTTGGTGCAGATTTCACATTTCTATCATCTTTTGTTGCTTTCCTGTGACCGGTCAAAAGTGCACCATGATTTTACGGACATACTGTAGTTTATGACCCTTTTCTGACTCTGCTTCTCCATTTCAGCCAAATCATTTGTATCTGATAACAGTGAAAGTCCTGAAATTTTTAGTTGACTTAAGAACTAAAAGATTCAGTTCAAAGATATCCTATCTTAAAATGCATTAACTCATTTAGTCTTATTGAGTGAGGTTAATAGAAATGGCATAGATGTTGGCACAACCATGCTTAACCAAAGAGTATGTCCCTGTAAGTTACAGTCCCTTAGGTATGTCCTGGTTGAGAATAGGCTCGAAGCCACTGATCTGTAGTCCATAATGTTATATACCTCGATACTCTAATTATATACAGTCCTTTGGCACATATGTATTTATAGCCCCATAGGGACTTCTCGTAAGGACCCCTTTGTGTACAGTGCTACTGAGTTCCTCAGAGTAACAGGTATTGAGAATATGTAATAAAGACTGTTGGTTGTGTGATTAACATTAAAAAAGCGTGGATACTGCCATTAACTTATAATTATATCACCATGGCTTGCATAGTTAAGTATATAGTAAAACAACAACAAAAAAACCCTGCATGCACACATACAAGTTCATTTATGTTTTAAATTTTTATTTATTGATAATTTTTTTTAGAAAGAGAGAGAGAGAGCAAGAGAGAAAAAAATATTGATTTGTTGCCAAGCATTCATTGGTTAGTTCTTGTATGTGCCTTGATGGGTGATCAAACCATAATCCTGGTGTTATCAGGACGATGCTCTAACTGAGCTACCCAGCCAGGGCACACATGTTCATTTAGTAAAAGCAAGAACTGTGTATCAATCGTTTTGGTTTTACTTTCCCATAGTGCCTAGCAAAATAGTTTTGTTATAATATGTACACTATAAAAACTGGGTAAATGGATGAATGAATGAATAAAGTCCACACTCTCCTCCTTAATAGTAATCATGGATACTGTTTATTAAGCACTAACTGTGGGCTGCCCGTTGAGCTAAGTCCTTATCATCATTTTCTCATTTAATCCTTACAATTATTATATATGAGCAGGTTTTTTAAACATTATAAATGAGAAAATAGGACTTAAAAAACTGCAATAAGTACCGTATTTCCCCATGTATAAGATGTTCCCATGTATAAGACACACCTTAATTTTGGGGCCCGACATTTGAAAAAAAATGTATTACATAAAGTTATTGAACTCAAGTTTTATTCATCATAAAATTCATACAACTCCTCATCACTGTCAAAATTCCCACCCATTAGCTTGTCCTCATCTGTGTCTGATGACAAATCACTGTCTTCATATATTGCCTTGTCCTCAGTTCCACCTACGCATTTGAAAATGCTATAACCACTGTATAAGACGCACCCAGTTTTTAGACCCCCAATTTTTTGAACAAAGGTATGTGTTATACATGGGAAAATATGGTAGTCCACAGCCATACAATTGCTAAATGGCAGATTCAGGATTCAAACTGAAATCCAATCCCAAAGCCAGTGGTCTTTACTAAAGAATACCAAAAACTAAAACAAAGAAAACACCCTCTGGATGAAACAATGTTGAAATTTATCCAATGAATCAGTTGTGGCTGAAGATAAGCTATAAAATCAGACTATTCTGCTCTGGCCAGAGAAGTTGGTTGGTTAGCACATGGTCCTGAAGCACAAAGGTTGCTATTTTGATTTCTGGTCAGGGCACACACAGGAACAGATCAACATTTATGTCTCTCTCACGCTCTCTCCCTTCCTCACTCTCTAAAATCAATAAAATAAACATTAAATTAAAAAAAATTATTAAAATGATCATATTCTGCAAGAGCATAAGTTAAAGATGTCATTAGCAAAATACCTGCAGGGGAGAAGTAAAGGGCCTTCAGAGTAGAACTCAGGACAGGTTTAAGTACCTGGCCAAGAGAACTTAAAACATTCACATTTTAAACTTAATCAGCCTGACCAGGCGGTGGCACAGTGGATAGAGCATTGGACTGGGATGAAGAAGGACCCAGGTTTGAGACCCCTAGATCGCCAGCTTGAGCGCAGGCTCATCTGGTTTGAGCAAAAGCTCACCAGCTTGGACCCAAGGTTGCTGGCTCATGCAAGGGGTTACTCGGTCTGCTGAAGGCCCGCGGTCAAGGCATATATGAGAAAGCAACCAATGAACAACTAAGGTGTCGCAACGAAAAACTGATGATTGATGTTTCTCATCTCTCTCCATTCCTGTCTGTCTGTCCCTATCTATAGCTCTCTCTGACTCTCTCTCTGTCTCTGTAAAAAAAAAAAAAAAAAACTCAATCAGAAGTTGCAGATGATCTAAAAAATAGTAGACAATTGGAAATTGTTACAAAAATGGGAAGTTGCTTCTTGGCCATAACTTCTATTTATTATAAATAAAAAGTTATAACAACAATTTTTTAAATATACAAGATTAAAAATCCAGTTTCATTCATCCAACAGGAACATTTCCTATGCAATCAAGGCACTGCTGAGTGAAAAAGACGTGTTGGTCAAATAAGTTTGTAAATATGACATATATGTTTGCTTGCTTATAGTTTGCATTGGGTGTGGGGGACAGGCTGTAAGCAGGCAGGGTCCTTATAGCCTAAGGCTTAGTTTTAAGACTAAGCTTTTCCCCACACCCTTGACTGATTTCATGATGTGGGCTGGTGCACTCTCATGAGGAATCCCATTATGCCTCAGATAAGTGACTTTCTATCAGAGACTTTCTTGTTTGTATATTGGATTAAAGGTTTTGATTTCTACACTATAAAATGGGGCAGACTGGGAGCTTGCTCTCTCTCAATTCCTGAGATTAGCATTAGGGAGGAGAGTAGAGAAAGGCCACATGGAGAAAAGGAGAAGCAGCCAAGATGGTGGAATGCTGAAGGAGAAGCCAGTTTGTGCAGAGAGAAGGAGATGGGGAACAGAGGTAAATAAGGTTGGTGAGCTAGGAACCTTTGATTCTAGAAAACTAGGATAAGTCAGCGGCTTTGGGAGCCCTGAATGGAAAGGGAAGTGTTTTCCCACTGTGTGTATTTCTTGCCCACTGGGTACAAGCTAGGATTAAAGCTAATGCTCCACCAGTTCTTGGCTCTGTTGTTTCATTACTGTCTGTCTGAATCAAATGCGAACCTGCATGGGCCAGGCGGCTGTGATGGTGGCCGTGGCTACTGGCTTTATAAGATGTTAACAGTTTTAAGGCTTAGCTGTCACTAACAAGGAGTTCATCATCCATTGGAAGAGCTGAGGAGTCTCCACACAGGCTGAAAGGAAACGCTAGGTCAAGCGAGGCTGTAAAGCCAGTGGCCACGGCCAGGGCCACTATCAGAGCAGCCTGGCTCATGCAGGTTCGCATTGGATTCGGACAGTCAGTAAAGAAACAATGGAGCCAAGAACTGGTGGGCCATAGTCTTCAATCCTAGCTTGCACCCGGCGGGCAAGTAAAAACACTCACATTCAGTGCTCACAAAGCTACTGACTTATCCGAGTTTCCTAGAATCAAAGGTTTCTAGTTCACCAGACTTATTCACCTCTGTTCCCCATCTCCTTCCTTCTCTCTGTACAAACTCTGCACTAACTCTCTTCTCACTCAGCACTCCGCCATCTTGGCTGCTTCTCCTGGCCTCCTCCATGTGGCCTCCTTCTGCTCTCTGCTCTGTTCTCTCCTCTAATGATAATCTCAGGGACCAAGAGAGCAAGCTCCCGTTCTGCCCCCATTTTATAGTGTAGATTCAAAACCTTTAATCCAATATACAAAATAGGGAAGTCTCTAATACAAAGTCACTTCTCTGAGGCATGATTGGATTGTACTACCCCACATCAAAAAGGGTGGGAAAGGCTTAATCCCAAAACCAAGCCCCAGGCTACAACAATCCTGCCTGCCCCCAACACACATTAATATCACCTGGTCAACAGCCTCCACGTGGGCAGCATCATCTTTAACAAAGTGAGCATAATACATTTTATCTGCCCAACAGAGGCCCAGCCTGGTGGGTCCTGACAGCCAGGTAGAGAGTTCTGAACTCATGGCTGTCAAGTGGGAGCCATGGGGCAGCAAAGGGTTAAGAGGTTACTCTATGCCCCTGCACGTACACCACCATACTGACTACTCAGCACTGAGAAAAAGAGATGTGGTAACCAGAGTCCTTCCGGAGATAAGATAAGGGGCTTAAATAAATTAATTAGAATTGTTTTGAACATGATAAGATAAGGGGGTTCAGCTGACAAAGAGTGAGGCAACTGCTGAATTAGAAGGGAGATACATATTTCTCCAGAAGAAAAAAGTTATGCAGTTCAGGCAGCTTGTCTAATGGAAAGGAAACTATTTTAATTAAATCAAGAGTTGACTGTCGTGTGTGTGTGTGTGTGTGTGTGTGTGTGTGTGTGTGTGTGTGTGTGTAAACCCTAAGCTGGCTGACAGAGCATTTATGAGGTGATGTGAGGGAGGTTTTAGTTCACTTTAAATTTCTCATGTATTTTTTTTTCCTGCCAAAATTTGAGCATGATGCAAAATAATAATAATAGTAATAATAATAAGCTGGCAGCAATAATAACATGAATTCCATTTTACTAAGCAGGTGCTGTACTAGACTGTTTACATATATGTTATTAGTTCATTCAGCAAATGTTTTGTGAGCAATGGCTAAGAGCTAAGGACTAGGAATACAACAGCAACCTCAAATTATTCTTAATCATCTTCATCCAAGCCTGGCAGCATTTCCACCATAAACTGATAAGGAAAGCAAGACTCAGAAAGAAGAAAGATTAAGCAACTCACCCAAGGTTGCTGTGAGACAAGTGGTGATACTGGGATTCAAACTTGGTCTTGTTTGTCTTCAAAGGCTGATCCCCCCTTTCACTATTACCCAATTGTTTATTTTAAAAGCAGAAGTGTTTTTAATAAAAATAAAACTTTCATTATAGCTCAATGCAGAAAAAAGGTAAAAGTAGAAGCATTTGGTTCATTCAGCAGCCTACCTATGAAAATAAATTTGTTTGAGCCCTGGCCAGTTGGCTCAGTAGTGGAGCATCAGCATGGTGTGTGGAAGTCCTGAGTTAGATTCCTGGCCAGGGAACACAGGAGAGGCACCTATCTGCCTCTCCACCCTTGTCCCTATCCTTTCTCTCTGTCTCTCTGTCTCTCTCTCTCTCTCTCTCTCTCTCTTCCCCTCCTACAGACAAGGCTCTATTGAAGTAAATTTGGCCCGGGCGCTGAGGATGGCTCCATGGCCTTACCTCAAGTGCTAGAATGGCTCCAGTTGCAATGGAGCAATGGCCCAGATGGGCAGATCATCACCCCCTGGTGGGCATTCCAGGTAGATCCTGGTCAGGTGCATGTGGGAGTTTGTGTCTCTGCCTCCTTGCTTCTCACTTCAGAAAAATACAAAAAAAAATTTTTTTTGTTTCTCTCAAGAGAAGTAGAAGTGTTCTGCATTAAACAACTTTAGGGACAGTGGCCAAGCATTAATGTTGACAGAGATCTTCAGGGTGAGTAGATTCCAAACCTGAAAATGCCTTGGAATCAAAGCTTCCTGTCTTCTTCTCACTAACTAGTCAACTCAGCGGGGCTCTTAAATCTGGAGTTGTAAAAAGCTATCCCTTGGTGACCTATTTGAGAAGCAATTCTAATACAAGTCTGATATGTTTTGTGATTTCTCTTCACTACTCTTTTCTCTCTTCTACCCATGCTCCTCATATAGAAACATTTGACCAACTTGTGTACTAGAGCCACTTTATGGATATCCAGCATTTGCCAATTATCATCCTGAAATGCCTTGCTTTCCTCCCTTCTACTTCAACTTTTCATTTCTAACTACCTTTCAGTTATGACACATAATCCTGTTTAGAATTGATGCAGGTCTGTTTCCTAGCTCCAATTTCTAATTCTCGTTGGTAAAATTTAACACTCTTCCAGGTAATATCAAGCTTATTTGTATCAGCATCTAGGCTTGTCTTTCTGTTGGCTGTGTCCTGCAAAACCCTGTCCCCCTCCTTCTGCCCTACCAATTGTCTCAGATCAATCCTGGCTTCATGAATTGCTTATGCAGCAATCATTTTTACAATTCCCTTATGAACTGTCCTGCAATATCTACTTGTTTCTAGTCTTGGAAAGGTCCTGGCCATTGCTGAAGAGTGATAATGCTTTAAACAATGATTCTTCCTCCAAAATTTTAGTTTAAATGAGTTATCCTATACTTCTTTCCATTGGTCTTCCCTCCAGAATAGTGCTTCTCAATGTGGTCACTTGGGAACTGTGAAGAATGCAAATTCTTGGACCCCACTCTACATCTACTGAACAGAAACTATGGGGACAGGCTGAAGCAATCTGTATTTTTACAAGCCTTCAGATGATTCTGATGTGATGTACTCACATTTGAGAACTCCTGTATCACAAAATGAGACTCCTCTTGGACCAACTTTCCTGGAGAGATTTAGTTTTTGGTCACATTGATGCTACAATCTGCTGGTCTCATTCCCAAAAGATACTTCACTTTTTCTGATATAGTTTTTTTCTTGATCTAAGGGCATATCAGGTTTTGTTTTGTTTTTTATAATTTCTATAATTAGAAATTATAATTCTAATTTTCCTGGATGTAAAAATATTTTTAGGCAAAGTTTGACAGCCATTGGTTAGTTATGGGAGGCAGCCAATATAGTTTTTAGCATAAACACAAAACATTAGATCTTGATACCTAGTGTGTCCTAGGTTAATCAAAAAGACTTCATGAAGGACATGAAAATTATGTTTAACTTTGACAGATGGCAAAAATATAATTTTTCAGGTAGAAATAAGGATAAGGACAATGTTGAAGGCAGATTGAGATTATAAAGGTGGTTTAATACATTGGGCCAGAGCCCTGGTTTTAAAATCAAAATGCCTGAAATTCTACTCCAGCTCTGCCCCTTACAAGCTGTGTGACTGTGTTTCACATCTGTGAGGTTGGAGTCACAGTGGTACCTGTAGGTGGTGAGCAGAATTCCAAGATGGCCTCAAGATTTCTGCCTCATGGTATGGATTCTTCATCCCTTGAGAGCTGGATGACACCAGAGAATATAATGGGATATCATTCCTGCAATTAAATTATTAATCAGTTGCCTTGGAGTTAATCAAAGAGAGAGAATCCTGGGCAAGCCTGACATAATCAGGTAAGCCTAGTCAGGGAGGAGACGAAGCCTCAGACTCTCCGTTTCTACTACTACCATGGGAGAAATCAAACAGACGATGAGTCAGAGCCACATGGCAGAACCTGAAGGTGACCTCTCAGAACTAAAAGCAGTCCCCAGCTGAGAGAAGGACCATGGGCATCTTGCTAAAAGAAATTGAACTTCACCAACAAGCAGTGAACTTAGAAGAGGATCTCAGGTGGATTACAGCCCCAGCTAACACCTTGGTTACAGTTTGTGAGACTGTGGGCAGAGAACTTAGATAACCTTTAGCTAGACTTCTGACCACAGAAACTGTAAGAGAATAAAGTTTTGTAGTTTAAAGCTACTAAGTTTACGACAATTTGTTATGGAATTATCAGCAACAGAAAACTAGTGTACAATGAGAGGCAAGGGCCCTGTCGGGAAAGAGGAAGTCACATGTTGCTTTGTGAGGAATGTGGTTTTGATGCACATGTGGCCAGATGGGAGAAAGTCTCAAGCCTCATGCTTTTTGAGGCCATTTGAGAATATTGGAGAGATGTATCAAGGTCTAGTGGCAGGGGAAATGAGGCACCGGTTGAAGAAGTCTCCAGTGAGGTAGAAACTAAGGATCTCTTCAAGGCCATACTGATTGGGCCAGGGAGAGCTTTTTTCCCAATTAGGAAGATGAAATCTTGTACATGGCTCATTGTTCCAACTGTGAGCCCTGACAGTGAAGCATTCAGTAAAAAGTATGCTTCTTGATCAACTGAGCATTGAGGCAGTTTCTCTCTCAGACACACCCAAGGTGCTGTTCACTGAATAGTGGCTTCTCCCTGCTCCACCAATAAAAGCCTAACTTGACATCTAGGTTTGTCTTTGCCCCAAACTTGTCAATCAAATGAACCCCATCATCTGCTCTCTGATCATAATCTTATTAAGAATCTGGTCCTGAACTAAGCCTATTCAAACCTTACCACAATCCCAGTTGATTTTGACCCCTACTGGGTCAACTTCAAGTATGTTCCATCATTTCCCTGGTCCTACATGATTAAGTCCTTGCTAATCTGTCTCAATAGGGCCCTTTCCAAAAGAGAACACATGTTTAGGAATTCACTGAATACAACTAATGGGTAGCAAGCTTTAAGGTAGCTTGAATTTAGGAGAATCTAAAGACTAAACTGTCAAACTTATGGAGAACAAATGGCTCACAAAGTGCTAGATCAGATATTGTGGAGATTCAGAGAGTGAGAGGTATAGTTTATCTTCATTTATCCTATTTGGGAAATAAAACAGAGCATAAAAAATTAACAACATAAATCATACATAATAATATGGCAAAACAAGATATATTACAAGAGAACACATGGCTCCTGACTGGTGGCGCAGTGGGTAGAACATCGACTTGGAATGCTGAGGTCCCAGGTTGCAAAACCTCAAGGTAGCTGACTTCAGTGCGGGCTTGTCTGGCTTGAGCACGGGCTCACCAGCTTGAGTGTGGGGTCATCGACATGAGCATGACATCATAAATATAATTCCCATAGTTGTTGGCTTGAAGTCCAAGGTTGCTGGCTTCAGCCCAAGGTAACTGGCTTGAGCAAGGGGTCATCGGCTAAGCTGGAGCCCCCCAGATCAAGGCATGAATGAAAAAGAATCAATTTATTTGAACAACTGAAAGTGCCATAACTACAAGTTGATGCTTTTCATCTCTCTCCCTCCCTGTCTGTCTGTTTCACTTTCTCACAAAACAAACAAACAAACAAAAAACAAGAGAACACATGGCTGATTACCTGATAGATGGCCAAGATAGTAACTTCCACACAAGTTCAAGAAGGACCAAATCACTGTCGGCTTTTTGAATCAGGAAACATTATGAAGAACAAAGAAATGTTTGATCTGTATTCTAAAGTATAGGCAGTATTATGGGTCAAATTTTGTATACCCCTCACCCCAAATTTGAATATTAAAGTCCTAACTCCCAGCACCTTAGAATGTGATAATATTTGGACAAAGGCTGAGTTTTTAAAGAGGTAATTAAGTTCAAATGAGTTCATTAGAGTAGGGTCTAATCCAATACAACTGGTGTCCCCATAATCAGAGCAAATTAGTACACAGACACAGGGAGAAGACCACGTGAGGATACAGAGAGAATACGGCCATCTACATGGCAGAGGCCTCAGAGAAAACCAGTCCTGCTGGTACCTTGATCTTGAACTTCCAACCTCTAGAACTATGAGAAAATAATTTCTGTTGTTTAGGTCCCCCAGTCTATGGTGCTTTGTTATGGCAGCCCTAGTTAATAAAGACAAACAGTACCTGGTGTCATTTGCCCTTTGAATGCAGGGGAATTAACGAATTCTATAAGTCAAGAAGGAAATGAAAGAAGCAATAGAAGACACTTGATAGAAATAAGAAGTTTAATTTCAGGAAATAGTGTAGATAAAAATAAACAAATAAGGAAAAGTGGACAGTGGTTGCCACAATAAAACTTGGTTGAGGAAAGATTACCAAGGTTATTTACTCCAGCAGGATACCCTCAATTTAAGTTAATGGGAGAGAAAACTTTGTGAACTCAATGACAAAGAGACAAGAAAGAAATGGGAGGAAAGGACTTGCAGGAAAATCTGTGGAGATAAAGTCCAAAGGAAGTGAAAAGTGACAGGGAAAGCCTAAGTTATTGAAAGCAGAAGAATATAGAAAGGGAAAAGACATGAGTCCTGAGATTAAAGAAAGTAAAAAAGCCTGACCAGGCGGTGGCGCAGTGGATAGAGCGTTGGACTGGGATGCAGAGGACCCAGGTTCGAGACCCCAAGGTTGCCAGCTTGAGCGCGGGTTCATCTGGTTTGAGCAAAAGCTCACCAGCTTGGACCCAAGGTTGCTGGCTCGAGCAAGGGGTTACTTTGGTCTGCTGAAGGCCCGCGGTCAAGGCACATACGAGAAAGCAATCAATGAACAACTAAGGTGTCGCAAGGAAGAATTGATGCTTCTCATCTCTCTCCGTTCCTGTCTGTCTGTCCCTATCTATCCCTCTCTCTGACTCTCTCTGTCCCTGTAAAAAATAAAATAAAATAAATAAAATAATAAATTTAAAAAAAAAAAAAAAAAAAAAAAGAAAGTAAAAAATTAAGAATTAAGGAAGTAAAATGAGTTTGATGAAACCTAGAAAAGCTAAAAATAAACATTACACATATGGGTAAAATGTTATATAAACCAGAAACAAATTGAAATAACATTGTATCATTTAATGTGAGAGTCACAGTTTAAAGGGATAAGAAAAGAAAGAAAGAAGGTATAATTTGAAAACAAGAAACAAAGTAACATGGGAAGAATGACTGGATTTGGTCATCTACTTTTTAAACCTTTTCGAGATCCTTTGAGCCAATAATTTCTCCATTTTGCACCATTTGAAACCAACCAAAATAATAAAATAACTACGAATGGAGAGGGAAAGAATGATACCTTCTTGCTATTTGTCTGTGTTGAATAAATTAGATATAATTTACCCAAGGTAGAACTTATGTCCAAGCTCCTCACCACACAGCCCCTTTTGGGGAAACCACACAGCCTATGGCTCCTATCAAGAGGGTAATCATGTTTCATATTACATAGCCTCTGCTACCCTTCCCTAACCCCTCAATCCCCAGTTCTTCCAATAATGTAGCTCACTAGAACTGGTAATGAGTATGTAAGCCTGAGGCAACCAATTATCAGATCAGTTTATGGTTTATGAAGAGGTTGGCATAAAGACTCTATTCAAATAAGGATATTGTTGGATCAGCAGACACAAAGAAACTAACAAATTGTGAATAAATTGAAGTTCTGAGTTACTAGAAACGTTGAGGAAGCAGTTATGAATAAGCAGAAGCCAAGGTAAGCCAAAATCAAGAGGTCTTCATAGGAGAGTTGAGAATTTGTGAATAGCAATAGTAATGGTAGCTGTGTGGATGAAGGGATGTTGAGTCATTGGAAGTATAGGATCCCTGGATTTGCCAGGCAATGACATGACTCAGAGCAGTGATTCTTCACTGCATGCCTCTACTTCCTGGGTCTATGAGACCAGCACCCATGACACCTAACATCATAGTTTTTCCTGAATTCTCAGGAGGTTCACAGTCCTCTCTTCCACAAATATCCTCACAATATCCCTATTTCCACCACCCAAATGAACCACTGTTCTTTGTAGTGAGAGGATATTGACAAACAACTCAATAATAATGTTGGCTAACACTTATTTAACATGTATTATGTGACAAGCACTAGGCTGTTAACTTTTGTTCAAGCTTATTTATTTTTCTCAACAATCTTTGAAGCACTATTCAGTTGCACCAATTTACATGTAACGAAACCTAACTTAGAAAAGTCACCTCATTTACCCAAGGTTACACAGCTATTGTGCAGCAAAGCTGGTTCTGAATCCACATCTGTACAGCTTCAGAGCCCATACATATAATTATATTTAACTTCTGTCAAGTTACATTCTTTCTTTGAAATCCTTTTAGACTAGATAGTAGAAGTCAACTACTCCCAAGTAATAAAATTTTAAATGTAATACTAAGAACTAATAGAAAAGGGGGGAAAGATTCTTATTATGGATATCATGTGCTATAAAACAAAATAATCATGCATCTTGCTGAAATTTAATAACAGAGAAGGTCTGAAAAGTTCTCCTAAAGGAAGAAATGCTGAATGGAAATAAATTAGTAATTTCAGGTCCATATGTGCTATATAACTTTATTTTAACAAATGTTTAAGAAAATTATGTACTTTTAAAAAATATAATTATAACTTTGATTTCTCTATTTTTCCTTACAAAGTCTTAAGCTCCTCAACAATTAATTCTCTACAAAGAGAGTTTTAGAAACCAAACTTGGATGTATGAGAGACTAGTTTGCATAAAAAAAAAACAAAAGAAAAATGAAACTGAAGAGTTTACAAAATTTACGTGCAAGAAAAAATTGTGAAATATAAAGTACAAGATTCCAAATCTTTTAATTATGCTAAAGTAATAACTAAGATTTTTTCTCTTAAAAATTTTAATTTATTTTATTGATTTTAGAGAGAGAAAAAGTAGGAAAGAGAGAGAGCAAAACATCAATTTGTTGTTCTACTTATTTCTTCATTCATTAATTGATTCTTGTAGGTGTCCTAACTGGTTATCAAATCTGTAACTGTGACATATGGGAATGACACTCTAATCAACTGAGCAACCCAATCAGAGTAAGATTTATTTCTCAAAATTGGGAAATTTATCAGAGGTATATGGAGGATATACTTATTTGGAAATTAATAATAATGTTAAATACATGTTAGCCCCAGGAGGGCATAGTTTTTTTTTCCTTCACTGTTGGATTCTTAGAAGCTAAAATAGCTGCTGGTGTATAGTAGCTGCTCAATAAAATTTGTTAACAAAAATGAATAAATGACCCAAATTCAAAAGACAGATTTTTCTCTGAATTCAATCTCTAAATGATACATGAACTTGAGCAAGTCATTTAGCAAGGCATATTTTTCTTTATCTGTGAGATTTTAAAAGTTTATTTATTTATTTAAAAGATATTATAAGAAGATGGGATTTGTCCTACCAAATATCAAAATTAACAACATGGCAGGGGGGATCCTGGTCGTCATGGTCTCAGACGAAGATGAGGTGAATTTCCTAGTTATCATAGTTGATACCAACCCAATTTTCTGGGGAAAGCAAGCTTTGTAGGAATCCCAGTTTACTTTATCAAGATGCATAGATGCAGTAATGGTGCTGGAAGATTCTCACTTATTCATGAACCGTTCCAACAAACTTGCTGTGATAGCAAGTCACATTCAAGAGAGTCCATTCTTATACCCTGGAAAGGATGACAGACTTGTAGACTTCTTCGGGGACCCTGGCAACCCTCCTGCTGAATTTAATTCCTCAGGGAGTAAAGATGGAAAGTACGAGTTGTTAACAGCAGCAAATGAAGTTATTGTTGAAGAGATGAAAGATCTCATAACTAAGAGTGACATAAAGGGTCAATATACAGAAACTCTGCTGGCAGGATCCCTGGCCAAAGCTCTTTGCTACATTCACAAAATGAACAAGGAGGTTAAAGATAATCAGGAAATGAAATCAAGGATATTGGTGATCAAGGCTGCAGAGAACAGCGCCCTGCAGTATATGAACTTCACGAACTTCATCTTTGCAGCGCAGAAACAGAATATTTTGATCAATGCCTGCGCTTTGGACTCTGATTCAGGACTGCTCCAACAGGCTGTGACATCACGGGGGCCTGTACTTGAAGGTGCCTCAGATGCTGTCCCTTCTGCAGTACTTGCTGTGGGTTTTTCTTCCTGATCAGGATCAGAGATCTCAGTTAATCATCCCCCCGCCAGTTCATGTTGACTACTGGGCTGCATGCTTCTGTCACCGAAACCTTATTGAAATTGGCTATGTATGTTCTGTGTGTTTGTCAATATTCTGCAATTTCAGCCCTATCTGCACCACCTGCGAGACGGCCTTTAAGATTTCTCTACCTCCTGTGCTGAATGAAGGCCAAGAAAAAGAAACTGAAAGTGTCTGCATGAGGATAAAACTTTGCCCATCTTTTAGAGCTACTTGTAGAAATTGTGTGGGAAGTCTTTGTAGGAAGGCTCTGGAAAAAACACAGATATGTATGAGAATTTTTAATGAAGTTTCTTAAAGAAGATAGTGCTAAAGAGTCATCCTCATCCTATACTTGTACTGATTTGTCTAAGGGAGACAGTCTATGCAGTATGCTTACCCTAAAATGTTTTCAGACTGATTTTTGTCCAGAAAGGGAAAGAAAGCACACACTCGTTTGTGGCTTTTTAAAAACTGGAATGATCGTTTGCCAGATCATTCTGCCCTGACTGCTTATACAGGCTTCAGGAGTTATTACCCAAGTCTGGCTTCTTACTGTGAAATGTTACACGGAAAATTTGAACTCAGTCTCAGAAAAGGTGGAGTAACGGTGTTAACATGGAACATCTTACTGGAATCAACTGTTAACTTCAACAATAGTCATGTAAATAAAATCCTTCTTGTCTAAATTGAGATTTGGCCTCAGATATTAGCAGTTATTTATTCTTCTGCATGACATCAGTACATGTTTGGACAAAGATACCCAAACAGTAATGATAGTTTGTTATTGAGTCACTATAAAACCTGATATTAAATGAATAAAGTGAGTGAGTGCAGTAGTCTGGCCGCAACATTTTCTTCAGAAACAGTTGGGCGAAGGCTTATTTGTGAAAGTGGACATCTGGGTTGTGAGGGGCGCTTCTCTGGGGAGGAACAAACTCTTTGTAGTCAAGTGTCAGCCACAGATTGAATTCTTTCCTTTTTAACTGAGGAAAAGAAAAAAAAACACTAACATTAGAGAACTGTTTCCTAGAAGTTTTGGGCTTAATACTGAAAACTTCTGTAAGTTCAAAAGAAAAATTATTTGTAATTTCAACAATAAAAACCTTACTTTTCTAAGTAACCTTGAAGTTATTAAAAGTGCTTAAGTAGTGTAGAAAGGGTTTTCAGGAAGAGTGGCTGGTTTGGTTTATTTTGAAAAATATGTTGACAAATTATGTATTCAATCTTACATTTAAATAAGATTTAAATTTTCATACCATCTCAAGCTGAGACTCATGAAGTAACTTGGTGTTTGGCTAGATTATTTCAGATAGATTTTGTATTCTGGGTTTATGACTTTTATTTAATACATAGATTTTGGTGATAATTTTGCAAGTATTTGTTAAATGTTGAGTTTTAAAATGTCTGTCTTTTTAAAAATAATACTTAACATTTTATAGCCTAATTAAGTTGTAATGGAAATTGCTATTTTAAGTGTAGGCAAGAAAGCGTCATATATTTAAAAGACAAATATCATAAATGTTTTATGTACTGTTTTAGTTTTGTTTGTTTTATTTTTGTGTTCTGTTTATGGTTTATTTTATAAAATAATTTAATTTAAAAAAAAAAAAAAAACAAACCCAACAACATGGCACTGGTTTAGGAATGGGTAATAAATTAGTAAAACAGACTGGAAAAATTTAGGACAGATTCCTCTGTGTTTGTGTGCATATCACAATATAGTATACGGGTGTGTGTGTATTACTCCAGAAAGGCAGCACATAAGATCAGTATATAAAATAAAAAGAATTGGTTTGGGACAACTAACTATTGTTTAGAAATAAAAATAACGTTAATTCTCTCTCATACCATATACTAGCCAAATCCCTGTAGGTCACAGACCGGAAGATGTTTTAATTAAAAAAGAAAATTATAAAACTACCAGGAACCAAATTTATAGCAATGTTGAATTAGCTCAGTGTGATAATTTTTTTTTCTAAAAGTAACATTAAACTCATAACTATAAAAAATATTAAAATGTAAACAGTTATAATTGTTTTATATTGAAAAGTATTATAAACAGCCCTGGACAGAGGTGCAGTGGACAGAGTGTTGATGGTTTGACCCTGAGGGTGCTGGTTAGAGCCTAGGTCAGGGCACATATTGAATCAATCAATGGCACTACTAAGTGGAACAATGAGTTGATGCTTTTCTTTCTCTCCCTCCCTTCCTCTGTCTCAAAGTGCTATAAACAAAGTTGGAAGGTAAATGTCAATTAAAGAAATCATAATTATAGGCACTGGCCGGTTGGCTCAGTGGTAGAGCATAGGCCTGGCGTGCAGGAGTCCCGGGTCCAATTCCTGGCCAGGGCACACAGGAGAAGCACCCATCTGCTTCTCCACCCCTCCCCCTCTCCTTCCTCTCTGTCTCTCTCTTCCCCTCCCACAACCAAGGCTCCATTGGAGCAAAGTTGGCCCGGGCACTGAGGATGGCTCTGTGGCCTCTGCCTCAGGCGCTAGAATGGCTCTGGTTGCAACAGAGCTACACCTCAGATGGGCAGAGCATCGCCCGCTGGTGGGCATGCCGGGTGGATCCCGGTCGGGCACATGCAGGAGTCTGTCTGACTGCCTCCCCGTTTCCAACTTCAGAAAATACAAAATATATATATATATAAAATAAATAAATTTTAAAAAGAAATCATAATTATAACAGAAAACAAAGAATCATCAGCCATAATATAGAGTGCTATAAATCAGTAAGAATTACAAACAACATGTAACACAGTAGGAGAACAAGAAAAAGAAATAAGCAGGAAATTCAGGGAAAAAATCATACAAATAGCCAATACACATTAATATATGTGCATAGTAAACACATAAATGGTCAATAAACATGAAAATTTATTGATCATTAGTACAAAACTAATATAACCTTTTGGAAGCAATCTTGGTGATATGTCCCAAAAGAATGGACATAAGTAAAAATTATATCAGTTGAGATAAAATTCACATACCATAAAATTCACTCCTTTAAAGTATGCAATTTAGATATTTAAGTACATTCACAAAGATGGGCAACCATCACCACTCTCTAAGTCTAAAACATTTTCAACAACCCCTCCCCCAGCCTCTCAAGAAATCCACTCACAGTTACTCTCTGTTCCCCATTCCTTCAGCCCTTGCTGTACTTTCTATCTCTATATTTGTCCGAGGCATTCCTTAAACCAGTTGAATTGCCTTCTTGTTTAACTAAATAGTCTATCAGTAATGAACTTTCTATAAATGGATAAATAGCTCTCAAATTTTTGTACAGAGAAATGTAAATTTCTAAAATGTTTACAAAGGATAAAAATTAAGAAAGAAAACAAACAGAAAGAAAAACAAAGGGTAATTCTAGGATACCAATTGAAAAATGAAGATTTAAATGATTTATCAGCAAGCTGTACAGATAGCTTGAAAAGTAAAGAGTAATTTGATCAGATTATTGAAGAGAATGACCTTTTCTTGGGACTGATGGTCTTACTACTGTTATCTTAAAAAAAATTTTTTTAAATCAATGCATGTTTCCAAAAAAAAAAAAAAATTGAAAGAATGGAAGAAAGGAAGGAAAGAAGGAAAAGAGGGAGGGAGGGAGAGAAAAAGGTAGGGAGGGAGGAAGAGAAAGAGAAAGAGAGAGAGAGAGAAAGGAAGAAAGAAAGAAAGAAAGAAAGAAAGAAAGAAAGAAAGAAAGAAAGAAAGAAAGAAAGAAAGAAAGAAAGAAAGAAAGGAAAGAAAGAAAGAAAGAAAGAAAGAAAGAAAGAAAGAAAGAAAGAAAGAAAGAAAGAAAGAAAGAAAGAAAGAAAGAAAGAAAAGAAAGAAAGAAAGAAAGAAAGAAAGAAAGAAAGAAAGAAAGAAAGAAAGAAAGAAAGAAAGAAAGAAAGAAAGAAAGAAAGAAAGAGGAAAATGGTGCTGAAGAGCTTACTGCAAAAGGTCAGCATGCTTTGCTCCTACCTTTCAGCCCTTCCCCATCCTTTTGGCATACACTCAAACCTTAGACTCACACTTGAGAAACAACCAAATTTAAACTTTTAATGGCTACAGTTTCTTAAATTCTTCTGACTGGCTACTCAATAATACAGTCATATCGCCACTTCCTTATTTATCAGACAGATGATCTAAGGACTTCCTTCCCATTCTAATAGATGAGAGCTTAGTTCACTTACCCCTCCCCCTTTCAATATGAATGTCTCACTATTTTTAATTCCTCTATTGTAATTTTAGATAATGTATTTACTTCAGTTCCTTTTCATAACTTTCTTAATACATGTACTTTTGTTTCCTGTTTCCTTAGGTAGACCTTGTATCTTTCTACTCCTCACTCTATATAGGTTCCCTCCCTTTTCCACTTTCAAAACTCTTGCACCACTGCTTTCTGTAAAATTTCAATAAAGAAGTCCAAGTGACCAGCATAAAATGAAAAGTTTTAAAAATGACATTTAAAAAGATTATGAAATAGTTCATGCACATAGTCAATAATACAGACTAACATAAGAACACATGCATTCACCACTCAACTTTATCAGATTTTAACATTATAACATATTTGTTCACCTTTAAAAAAAACCCAAACTGTTGAGGGTTCCTATACTAATTACTGACTCTATCTCTCTACCTCTCTAACATTTATAACTATATAAAAACCTCTTATTAACTCAGTGCCTATCATTCTAATACATTATATATTTTTGACACATATATCATATATTATTGAATTTTTTTAATTTTTGTATTTTTCTGAAGTGAGAAGCAGGGAGGCAGAGAGACAGACTCCTGCATGCGCCCAACTGGGATTCACCTGGCAAGCCACCAGAAGCAATGCTCTGCCCATCTGGGGCATTGCTATGTTGCAACTGGAGCCATTCTAGCACCTGAGGTGGAGGCCATGTAGCCATGCTCAGTGCCTGGGCCAACTTTGCTCCAATGGAGCCATGGCTGCAGGAGGGGAAGAGAGAAAGAGAGAGAAAATAGAGGGGGAGGGGTGGAGAAGCAGATGGGCGCTTCTCCTGTGTGTCCTGGCCGGAAATTGAACCTGGGACTTCCACACACAGGGCCAACCAGGGCCAATAATGACATTTAAAATTTTTTTAATGCTTATTTTACTGATTACTTTAGACAGAGGAAGGAAGAGAGCAAGAGAGAGACAGGAACATCTGTTCCTGTATGTGCCCAGATTGGGGCATCCAACCAGCAATGTCTGTGCTTCGGGATGATGCTCTAACCAACCGAGCTATCTGGCCAGGGCACTGACATTTTCAAAAGCAAAATGAAAGCTATTAGGATTGGAAAACACTCATATTCCTAAAGTCTAAGATTTAGGAGTAAATCGTATTGCAAAGGAAGTTCCAGGAGCATGACTCACAAAGCACAAAATTTACCATTAAAGCGTAAAAGATAATAGCTGAGTGACTTAAGGGCAATTATGGGATACGCCTAAGGAGAGAATCAGGGAGGTGACTTTTAATTTGGCACCAAGACAGATTTAAGATTGGACTTTCATGCAAACAAAAGACTGACATTGAAGAGGACATTCCTTAGCAGAGTCCCCTCAGTACACTCACAGTGTGGGTAGAAAGAGTACCAGGGAACAGAGAAAAGGCTGGTCCTTATTGTGCTTAGCAGCATAAATCACACTTCAGAGAAATAAAATTTAAGAAAGAAGGGCCATGGATCTGCACATAGACCCATTTTCAGCTTATGCAGAAGAGATGACCGTATATAACTGAATTGTTGAACAGAAGAAGCAGAGCATTAAACATGTAAGCACCTACTGGAGAAGCAGAGACAGGAGTCACTGAAGAAAGCACAAAGTTAAAAGAATGGGTGGCAAAGGAAAGCTCAGTGGCATGGAGAGATTAATGAAAGGACATTCCTTTTCCTTTATTACTAAATAGACCAAAATTTTTACAAGAGATCTTTGCCACTCATAATTCCCATATTACTATACAGTAAAACTTATTTCTTTATATTCCTTCCCAATTTTATCCCCACCACCACTGCCACAGACACACACAGAGTATGTGTATAATATGGCACATATGGGAATGTGTACCTGGTATAATCCTGGTGTATTACACAATTCAGTATGCCATTTTGAAAACTGAGTGTGCTTTCATGGCAGTTTCAGTGATAGACTTGTTGTAAGGCCAGGAGCCGCCATCGTGGCCATTCACATGCAGGTTCCCATTGGATTCGGGCAGACGATAAAGAAATGGCGGAGTCAGAGGATGGGGGGCCATCCTATTTATTGGTGTCTCACCAAGACAGGCAAACCACAAAAGAAGACAAGGGAAAAGCAGAAAACCAGCTCTTCCCATGAAGGGCCAGGGATCAGGGAAGCCCCTGCAATTGTGATAGCAGGAACTGTGTGTCCAAGCTCCTGGTCTGTCCCACTTTATAGTGTAGAAAACCAAAATCCCTTAATCCAATATACAAACAAGGAAGTCCCCGATACAAAGTCACTTATCCAAGGCATGATTGGATTCCTCATGAGAGTGCACCACCCAGATCATACAATCAGTCAAGGGTGTGGGGAAAAAGCTTAGTCCCAAAACCAAACCTCAGGCTACAACGACCTGGCCTGCTTATAGCCTGTCCCCCACACCCAATATAAGTCACAAGCGAGCAAACATATATATCATATTTACAAACTTATTTGACCAACACTTGTCATTCACAATGCCTGCCCCACCTACAATGCCAAAGTTGCTGGTTCAAAACCCTGGGCTTGCCTGGTCAAGGCACATATGGGAATTGATGTTTTCTACTCCTTCCTCCCATCTCTCTAAAATAAATAAATAAAATCTTCAATGCCTGCACCTAGTATATTGTTTCCATTGCCAATACAGTACCCTCTTATCTATGGAGGATATATCCCAAGATCCTCAGTGGACGCCTGAAACCACAGAGAGTGCCAAACCCTATATATACATATATACTATTTTTTCTGTACAGACATACTTGTGATAAAGTTTAATTTATAAATCAGGCACAGTAAGAAACTAACAGCAATAAAAATAAAATAGAAGACTTAAAATCATTTACTGTAATAAAAGTTAAGTGCATGTGGCATCATTAAGTAAAATAAGGGTTACTTGCACACAGCACTGTGACATCTGAACAGTCTATCTGCTAACCAACACAGTTACTAAGTGACTAACCGGCTGGAGCCTACAGCGTGGAGACGCTGAACAAAGGAATGAGTCATGGCCCAGGCAGGACGGAGCAGAACTCTCAAGATTTCATCACACTACTCAGAATGAAGTACAATTTGAAACTTATTTTTTTTTAATTTATTTTTAATTTATTTTTATTTATTTATTTTTACAGAGACAGAGAGAGAGTCAGAGAGAGGGATAAACAGGGACAGACAGGAACAGAGAGAGATGAGAAGCATCAATCATTAGTTTTTCATTGCGCGTTGCAACACCTTAGTTGTTCATTGATTGCTTTCTCATACGTGCCTTGACCGTGGGCCTTCAGCAGACCGAGTAACCCCTTGCTGGAGCCAGTGACCTTGGGTTCAAGCTGGTGAGCTTTTGGTCAAACCAGATGAACTCGCACTCAAGCTGGCGATCTCGGGGTCTCGAACCTGGGTCGTCTGCATCCCAGTCCGACGCTCTATCCACTGCGCCACCGCCTGGTCAGACGTAATTTGAAACTTATAAAGTGCTTATTTCTGGAATTCTCCACTTCATATTTTCTGATTGTGGTTGACTGTAAGTAACTAAGACCATGGAAAATGAAACTGTGGATAAAGGGGGATTACTATAGCATAAATATACTCCTATAGGCACAGTGGGTATGCTCCCCATAAATAGGGGAGGGGACACTAAGAAAAATTAGAAAATGAAAATTTTTAAAAGAAAAAGGGTAAATCTGAGAGATTTAGAAGTTATCTTACAATTTTTATGTATTGATTTAAGAGAGAGGGAGTAAGGGAGAGAAAGTGAAAGAGAGACTGAGAGAGAGAGACAGAAACATCAATTGTTGTTTCACTTACTCATACATTTATTGGTTAATTCTTATACATGCACCCTGACTTGGCATTGAACCCTTAACCCTGGCGTATCTGGGTGACAATCGAACCCAATGAGCCACTTGGCCGGGGCAGACGTGACCTTTAGGGGCCAGTCGATTCAGCAGAATTGTATCCCTTTTTCTTGTATGTTAAATACGCTATGTTTTAACAGGTATGCAGTTCTGCTGGGGAGGTTACTAATTTTTTAATTTGAAGACATTTACAAATGCAAGAATGTGCGAGACTGCAAACTGACGGGGTCCTTGCAGTTTAGATTTTGGGGGGACAGGGGTGTGAGGGAGTGGAAGTACACTGACAGGGTCCTTGCTGCCCATCCTCCCACCTGGCTTGATTAAGTTGCTAAAGACTAAGCTCTTCCCCACAACCTCTGATTGTTTGATTAAGTTGCTAGAAGCAATTTTTTTTTCTTTTTTTGAGGGCTAAAGGCAATTTATATGCCCTTTCTCTCACTCTTTGTTTGTCCTGCTATTACCTTAAGAGGATTCCTCTTTACTCTTCAGATAGGTGACTTTGTATCAGAGACTTCCTTATTTTGCATCCTGCTCTGCACTATATAATAAAGCAAACGCAGGGGTTTTGCTTTGCTCTGGCTTGCCATCAGTTTGCAGAAACCTCCCGATCCCATACTTCTTTTCTCTGAGTTTACTTCTTCATTCCACACCGTTCGCACTCAGGATCTGGACCATTACTAACCACGCTGGTTTGTGGCATAGGAAAATACATAGCCAATAAAAAAAACGTAGACCCAGAATTAATCAATGTTCATCATATTATTTTAAATAAAAGAATATTTCTGAAAAGTTGGTATTTCCTTTGGACCTCTCTGCGGTCACATGGGTGGCCTCTTAATAACTGCAAAGAACAAGGCAATTTCCTCACAAAGTAGTTCACGTAAATGGTGATAGAAGGAAAGACCAGTGTGATCTATGCAGAAAGACTTTACTCTTTAATGGGTTGCTGTTTGCAGTGATGTAATTATAATCATGCTCTATGTTTGTATAATGCATTAAAGTTTGCAAAGTGCTGTTGTGGCCTGTATAGTAGAGGGATGTGAGGTAAGCTTCCAGCAAGGCTGCCCTACTCTCCAGGGCTGGGTATGGAATGCTGAAGGAGGCAGCAGATAGGGTGGGCATTTATTGGAACTGCACAGAGGTAGCGTCTTTAGTTCAATTAAGGAATCTTTACCAAGGGGCACTACTTCAAACTCATTTCCTGTTGAAATGTGAGCAGCAGAATCCCTTCTCCTTGGTTCAGTGAGACTCAGAGACAGTTCGAGGAGGGTCAGCTTTAGACAGTTTGAAACTAAGGACACCAGCACACAGACCATTAAGGTAAAATACTATTGAGTGAGATCAAGAGAGCAGTGCAGGGCATAAAGCATCTCCTCCCAGGAAAGGCAGCAGCACTTTTTAAAATGCAATCCTCCTTAGAAGTTGCAGTATTGCTCAGAGCTTTGAAAATAAAATGGGCTGCATACTGCGATCACAATGTGGGGCCTTTCTAGGTGTTTCTTCTAAGTGATCTGGGGCATACTGCTGAGTCACAGGCTCTTAATGCTTGTAAACTATAAAGAAAGCATGGTGGGGAAAACACAGAACAGAAAATAAAGATTGAGTCTTAGGAAGAAAAGAAGAGAATCTGAGGATTCATGTCAAAAGAGGAATATATACATAAAATGTATATTGATGCCAATTTCAGTTTATATAGAAGAAACCACCATTTAGATCTACAATGTAGAAGAAGCATGGCTTCAAGCATATTGAAACACTTGAACATATGTCAGAGAAGCATGAGTAAGAGTCACAAAAGAAAACATAATATTTCTAATATATATGCATAATATGTATACATATATGTTGTAAAGTACCATACCCCAGATGCTGAAAAGTACTGTACCTCACTTCTGCAAGTTCACGTAGAGACACCAAGTCCAGATGAATTTTGAAGGGTTTTATTAAAGGAGGAGATTTATTAAATATGCTGGCCAAATATGGCTGACATGGGGCAGTTGCAAACTGTTGGGCAGATAAAATATATTATGCTCACTTTGTTAAAGATGGTGCTGCCCACATAGAAGCTGTCGCCCAGGTGATATTAATGTGTGTTGGGGGCAGGCTATGGGCAGGCAGGATCCTTGTAGCCTGGGGTTTGGTTTTGGGATTAAGCCTTTCCCACCCTTTTTGATGTGGGGTGGTACAATCTCATCATGCCTCAGATAAGTGACTTTGTATTAGAGACTTCCCTATTTTGTATATTGGATTAAAGATTTTGATTTCTACACTTTAAAATGGGGGCAGAACAGGAGCTTGCTCTCTTGGTTTCTGAGATTAATATTAGAGGAGAGAGCAGAAAGAAGAGCAGAGAAAGGCCATGTGGAGGAGGCCAGGAGAAGCAGCCAAGATGGTGGAGTGTTAAGTGAGAAGCCAGTTTGTGCAGTTTGTGCAGGGAGAAGGAAGGAGATGGGGAACAGGGGTGAATAAATCTGGTGAGCTAGAAACCTTTGATTCTAGGAAACTCGGATAAGTCAGTAGCTTTGTGAGCACTGAGTGTGAGTGGGTTTTGGAGCCCAGTGTGTGTTTTTACTTGCCTGCCAGGTGCAAGCTAGGATTAAAGATGATGGCCCACCAGTTTTTGGCTCCGTTGTTTCTTTACTGACTGTCTGAATCCAATGCGAACCTGCATGGGCCAGGCAGCTGTGATAGTGGTCGTGGCAACTGGCTTTACACAAACCCAAATCATGTGTGCCAAATACATTTCAGAGGTTGGTTATATACCCTTGATCACACACAGGCTGGGGAGAGCATGACATCATGGCACAAGCTTACAACATTTGTTTAGGGGATACACAGAAACATTAAGACTTTCAAGGTAACACAATCAAAGATGTTTACAAATCTTTTAGGGCTCATCTTCCCTTCTTTGCCTAGGGGTATGTTAATCTGAAGATTCCAGGAAGGGGGGAGGAACTACAATCAATGTAGGGTGGTATGTAAATTCTGTCTCCCATTGAAAGAAAAGGAAGTTTCTCGGTTAACCTTTATTTTAGATTTAAAACTAAATGACCCATTGTTCTTGCAAACCAGAAACTTCTACATCAGGGATCGGGAAACTTTTTGGCTGAGAGAGCCATGAACACCACATATTTTTAAATGTAATTCCATAAGAGCCATACAATATGTTTAACACTAAATACAAATAAATGTGTGCATTTTATGTAAGACCAACACTTTTAAAGTACAATAAGTCTCTGAATTCTTTTTAATAACGTTGTTATGCTGTTGCTAACCAATAATGAATAAAGTACTTTTTACCATTAATGCGACTTCTGGTGCTGCATGGTTTTGCTAATGGCTTTATGGTCTGGTTGATACGTGGTGAGGTTAAGCTTCATGCAGGCGTTGAGACTTCCATCCGTTAAATGTGATCGTAGGTTGATCTTAGCATTCTTTAGGTGTGAGAAAGACTGCTTACATGCATACATAGAGCCAAACATTGTCAGTACAGCAATATTCACACGCTGCAGTGTGTGGGATGTGACGGGAAGCACATTCCAAGTTTTGACAAACAGCTGGTCCGTGGGGTTGAAGTTTTTTCATTTCTCTCCACTTGTGTTTGCTCACCAGTTCTGCTTGCTGTTGTGCAAGTCTTTCCAAATCTTAATTCAGTGACTTGAACTAATTCACCCACATGTCTGAGGCCTTCAGGTCAGGAGCTTGTAGCTCAAAATCTCTGATGGAGACACCAGGGATGTAACTCAAGTCAGTGCTCTCCACTACACACTCATGTGGACGGGTGATGAACTTAAAAAGACGAGTGTGCTCACGAAATTCTCCAAAGTGCACTTTGAAGGACTGCAGGAGATTAGATGTGAAGCCCGCTAGCTGCTGGAGATCAAGATGTTGAGCAGGGTCACTTGCTGTGCATGCATCTTTAAACTCTTTCAGTTTTTCAAAGTGTAGTAAACGACCTGTTTCAATGTCAGCGATGAAGAGTACCAGCTTGTTTTCAAATGCAAACACTGCTTGTTGAAGGGATAAGACTGTATTTCCAATGCCTTGAATTTGCACATTGAGCTAGTTCAGATGTTCAGTCATGTCCATAAGATAGTAGAACTTCAGGAGCCACTCAGTGTTAGCTAACTCAGGATGCTTGACGTTTTTCATTTTAAGAAAAGTCCGGATTTCGCTCAGACAAGCCACGAAACGGCTGAGCACCTTCCCTCTTGACAACCAACACACATTGCTGTGCAGAAGCAGACCAGGAGAATTATTCTCAACTTCATCCAGCAGTGTTTTAAACTGGTGATCATTTAAAGTTCACGCAACAATAAAGTTGACCACCCGTATGACTAGTGACATCACCAAGCTGCTCATCACACATCTGAGCACAAAGCGTCCCTGATGTAGGATGCAGTGAAAACTTAGGATGGGTCTCTTTTCATGTTCACAAAGAAGCTCTACGAATCCTCTGTTTTTCCCCACCATGCATGCAGCACCATCAGTACACACCGAAATAAGTTTATCGGTATATTTTTTCTTTTTTTTTTTTTAAGATTTTATTTATTCATTTTGGAGAGGGGAGAGAGAGATATATATATAGAGAGAGAGAAGAGGGGAGGAGCTGGAAGTATCAACTTTCATATGTGCCTTGATTAGGCAAGCCCAGGGTTTCGAACCGGCAACCTCAGTGTTCCAGGTTGACGCTTTATCCACTGCGCCACCACTGGTCAGGCGGTAGATTTTTTTCTTTAGTGAACTCAGTGACAGACTTGAATAAATCCTCCCCTCTTGTTGTCTTTTACATAGGCAAAACAGCAAGACTTTCCTCACACAGTGTGACACCAACAGCATACCTTGCAATCATGCTGAACTGGGATAAATGGTTTATGTCTATTGACTCATCCAAAGTGAGAGAAAAAATGGTGCTGCATTTATGTCTTTCACTTGTGTTGCCTCAATTTGATTTGCCATCATGATGGTACAATCGTGAACAGTTCTTGCCGACAGAGGCATGTCTTTTATTCATGTGATTATCTTGTCTTTATCTGAAAAGTCATCAAAAAGTTCATTGGCAACATCAAGCATGAATGTTTTGGCATACTTCCCATCTGTGAATGGCTTTCCATTTCTCACAATTGCTAAAGCACCAGCAAAGCTAACCAAATTCCAGTCACCTTGTTGGGTCCAAACATGGAGTTGCTGCTGACTAGCTTGCACTCTGCACAGTAGCTCTTGACATGCTTTCTTCCTGCTGTCCCCTGCTGGATATTTCTATGCAAATGTAGTATGGTGTGTGTCAAAGTGCCGCTTTATATTTGACCATTTCATGGATGCAATTTTATCATTGCATATTAGACACACTGCAGAACCTGCTCTCTCCACAAAGGCAAATTCCTCTGTCTATTCCTGCTGAAAAGTACGATACTCCTCATCTTTTTTCCTTTTAGCCATCTTCTCTGTAAAAAGCATTTCTGCAATTAGCTAGGGACTACTTGATTAAAAGGAGGGAAGTATACTTCCTGACCTCATAACATCCCGTGTACGTTACACATTAGCCAATAAAAATTTGGTGTTGTCACAGAGGACAGCTGTGATTGACTCCAGCCACTCGCAACCATGAACTTGAGTGGTAGGAAATGAATGGATTGTAATACATGAGAATGTTTTATATTTTTAACATTATTATTTTTTTTATTAAAGATTTGTCTGTGAGCCAGATGCAGCCATCAAAAGAGCCGCATCGGGCTCACAAGGCATAGGTTCCTGACCCCTGTTCTACATTCTTCTCCCTCCCCTCCCCAAAGGAAGGATGGAACAGAAAAGCCTGACCTTTCCTCCTAGAATATCAATATTAATTTTGCAGCTTTTTGGTACCTTACTACATACATACATTTGGTATATGTACACATGTATACTAATACATGCATTGGAAAAATATAAATTTTTGAATAAGTTGAAAAGATTATTTTAAAAAATGAAAGAATAGCCCTGGCCTGTTGGCTCAGTGGTAGAGCATCAACCTGCATGTCTTGGGTTCAATCAGGGCACACAGGAGAAGCATCCATCTGCTTCTCCACCCCTTCCCCTCTCGCTTCTCTCTCTCCTCCCCCTCCCTCTCTCTCTCTTTCTCTCCTCCTCCCCTCCTTCAGCATGGCTGATTGAAGTGAGTTGGCCCTTGGCACTGAGGATGGCTCCATGGCCTCTGCCTCAGGCACTAAGAAAAGCTTGGTTGCTGAGCAACAGAGCAAGAACCCCATATGGGCAGAGCATTGCCCCCTTGTGAGCTTGCCAGGTGGATCCTGGTCAGGGCACATGTGGGAGTCTGTCTCTGCTTCCCCTCCTCTCACTAAAATAAAATAAAAAAAGAATTAAGACTGACCAGAAATACCATTAAACTCGGTAATTTATTTCATTTTCACAAGATCACCGCTGGCTAGAATGAACATGAAGATCCTAAGTGGTATCACTATTACCCCTTGTGTGAGGCCTTCTCTTAGCTCCTTCCTCTGTTAGAGTTGTGTAAGGTGTTTTTAACCGAGACCTGTGAGGGAACTAGAGGTCCAAAGTGTGATGGCAAAACAGAGAAGGTAGCCCCCATGTCCACAAGAAATGAGATGGACTTACCCACTTGTTGCAGCATACCCTGGGTTCTCCGTGTCCAGGCCATGTCCTAGGAGTTTGAGCGATGCACCCACCTGGCTGGATTGGCCTTCGCATTTGGGCGGCTTGTCCTCCACGTAGAGTCACTGAGGAAAAGCCTGCTTCCCAAAGGGGCAATCACTCTGCCAGTGACCAGGCTGTTTGCAGTCAGGGCAGGGATCGGTGGGCAGCTGCAGGCAGGGGCCCTGCTGGGACCAGTGGTCCTGCTTGCCACACTTAAAGCAAGCTGCTGGTGGCTCTGCTGGTCTCAGGGCTGCCACAAGAGTCAGGGTTTGGAGCATTACCTTCTGCTGCACGCAGGCCTGTTTCTACTAGTTGGGACCATTAAAAACTTTAAATGCCATGTTCACAGGTCCTGGATAGGGGTTTGGGGGGGTTGAGAATAAAAGGAGGGGGGCTCGTGCGGAGCCCAGCACCCAGATCCCACAAGAAATGCTGGAGCCAGAGGCAGGACAGGGCCAGAACTTCCTGAAAAGAAATTGGGGTTGGACGCCCTGAAAATCAGTGTAAGAGCCAATGCCAGGCTGAGAATGGCCTGATGGAGGAGGGGTTTAAGAACACATTGGAGAAGGGAAGGGGCCCCTGACCAGCAGGGGAGGAGAAAGAAATGGTAGTGGTGAATAAGAAACAGGTTTTGTGCAAAAGGAGGGGAGGGGGCTCTCAGAGGAAAGAGAACCGAGCACAAAAGAGGTCTGCAGAGGGACCAGAGAAAAGTCCCGAGAGAGGGGCAGCGACCCTGGGGGTCAGACAGGAGGGAGAGAAAGTTGGGAATCTGTGGGAAGGAAAGATCAGGAGTGGAGGTTTTAGGTGAGGTTTCTCTGGCCAGAAAAAGGCCTGCATGATGGAACAGGCGGCACAGAGATTAAGGACGGGTGAGCAAATAATTAGAAGCCATATATGTAAGAGATCTCCAATCAGTTCCCAGCTTTTTTGGCGATAGTTAAATTGGTGAGGGTGTTAACACCGAAAGTCCCTTCAGTAGGCTAATTTAATGGGTTCTGTGGCCTGGCCACAGTGGAGAAGAAGAACAGTTTCTTCTTCTTTATGGCGGGAGATTCCTTTGCCCCCCACAGCTGCCCTCAGTCCTCGGAGTGGTCAGATTTGAGTATTAGCGTCCTAAAAACTCAAGGTCCGGCCACGGATGGAAAAGGTAAAGTGGATGTGCTTGGAGAGGTCTCCGAAGCACACACTCACTCGGACGGAAAAGAGTTCCCTGACGTAGCTATGGTTTCATACAGGGAGTCTCGGAGGAAAGAACTGAGAGGAAGGCGGAGGCAAGGGACTTACCGCACTGTGCACCGAAGTGGGTGGAAGGTCGGAGATCCTGGTTCTTTCTCGGAGGGGATGAGAAAGAGGAGCGGTCCTTGCAGACTTCCACTCCTCCCGGGTTTTCAGCACCAAAATGTAAGGTATTTTTCCCCACCAAGAAGGAAGGAAGGAAGGGGCCCGGAGCCGCAAAGTGTGGAATAACAAAAGTCTTTATTGAGTACAGAGCATGCATCCTGCCCGGCAAGGTTCCCTGGCCCCGAGGTAAGATGGAGGCCAGGGAAGTTGCCGGGCAGGATGCGCGCTCTGTACTCAAAGTTCGCGGGTCTAGTTCCCCACGTTATCATCCCCCATTATCCACCGACCTTACAAGTTGACCAGACTCCCTTCGTGACCAAAAGTACTTTCTATTTTGAGTCATTTTTAGCACCAGTCACACTCATGATGTGTTGCACTATTTTATTTGTCTTTCTCATTAGGCCTTTGAAGTACTTAGGATAAGGACTGTGTCCCACTCAATTCATATGTCTGGCATCTAATGCAATATTTAGACAATGTATATACTCTATACATGCTTGTTGAAACTTAGCCACTGCCCGTCACAGAGAATTCAGTTGTCCTGTTGAAGCAACTTCTTTCTACCTTCCATCCAGCTTTAGTTTTTCCAGCTTTTCCTTCAGACAGAGAATCAATACCTATCATGTTATGCTCACAGGGGCTTTTTCTTACTTTCTTCTATGAGGACATAAAGGCCAAGGCTTTTCCATGGAAGCTACGACAATTTTTCCTATGTGATATTAAATTTTAAAAAAGTACAGACAATTAGGGACCTAAACTTGAGTGCTAAGTAGAAAAGCAGGCAACTTAACCCAGACAGAAGCACAGATCTAGGATCCCCTCAGGGATGAGCTTTGGGAAAGGAGAAAAGGGGTCGATCTTTTAAAGCAAAAACACTCGAACTGTTTCTGTCCCAAATTAGGATAGTAAAATGTCTGAGTGCTGTTGTCTGGCTAGCAGTATCTACATTTGTTGATGCATAATTACAGGGCTGACTAGAATGGTCTCCTTTGCAGGTGGCTCATGGCCTTGCCTGGGGATTATGCCACCCAACCAGGTGTCAGCAGATGGCTTGGTAGGCCAATCAGAGTTTGGTGGTTAGTGCTCACAGTTACCTTCGGTAATTTGTTTGAGGGTAAAGATCCCATTTCTACTTCTGTCAAGAAGATCAAACCCCAACTCTCATCAAACCCCAACTTTGACAGTCCTCCGGTACGGGAGGGGAATGAGCATTCACTCAATGCCTGCTGTATTGCTGAAGCTTTGCTACACATTAAAACTTCAGAAATGATATTAAATAGATATTACCACTTTGTGGAGGATGCCACACATCTATGAAGTCATAAAGTCAAGGTTCAAAGCTACTGCTAGTCTGGCTTTAAAACTGTGGCTGATAAACCCCCAGACCCTTCAACAGCCTTAACAGGCCGCGGTGGCTCACACTACCAATGAATGACTTGCTGTTGGCTATGACATAGAGCAACAGATATTCATCCCAATATCTTTTTTTTTTATGTCTTATAGGTCTTGTGTTACTTTGCTAAGTGAAAGACTAGAAATTTGGAAAGTCAAGAGAACTGACCAGCAACATAAAATGCTCTCTAGTCAGAAAAAAAAGGAAAAATTAAGTGAAAACAGTGAAATGTTGAGAGTATTTAGGGTATAAGGAACTCATTAACCATAACTAATGTTTTATTGGTTTTAATAGTAAGAAAAGCACTTTGTAGAAACACATGACATAGAAAATGCCCTTTGTGATATACTCCACCAACATTTAAATGAGGAAATGCCTCTAACAAGGCTTTCAAAGCCTAAAGTACTATATTGCTCTGAGGGATTGTGAGGCCAGTGGCCTGTGGAGCTGGAAAATGGTGGGCCATTCTTTTTATTAGAGTCTCCTAATGGCAGATGAGCAAACAGGCAGAAAAAACTGCTTCCTTCTCTCTCAGGGTTCCCAAGCCCTGACTCCCTTTCTCTACTCACTGGACTCATTCTCCGGACTCAGCAGACTCACCAGACTCACTCCAGATTCAGCACCCCAAGTCAAACAGGCTGGGACAAAGTACCCTCTCCAGAAGACAATAGCAAACAATTGCCCCTCCCCCTGGAGGCAGGCAGTCCACAATTTGCAGTCTGCGCCCTGAGGGCAAATACCACAGCCTTCCACAGACTGCACACACATGGCGCTGCCCTGTGCCAACACAAAATACAAGCAAGCAAACCTAAACACACTTTACAAACTTATTTGCCCAACAGGGATGTTTTTATAGAAGATGAAACTTTTCATAAGAGAAACTTGAAACATTGGTATTTTTGCCTCTCCTTTGAAAACTAGAGCAGTGTTGGGAGTTGCTTGTTGCAGAAAAAACAAGTTGTGTTTGTTTTCTCAGTTTGGCAATGTCAGGTAGAGAACAAAATTAGCCTTCAGGAAAGGAAGCTCTGGGTCTAGATGCGACTCCAGAATTGTACTCTGAACTGTGGCCAAGAAAGTTGAGGAGCACTTGTTGGTCAAATAAGTTTGTAAATATGATAAATATGTTTGCTCGCTTATTGTATGCATTGGGTGTGGAGGACAGGCTGTAAGCAGGCATGATCCTTATAGCCTAAGGCTTAGTTTTAAAACTAAGCTTTTCCCCACACCCTTGACTGTTGCATGATGGGGTGGTGCACTCTCATGAGGAATCCCATTATGCCTCAGATAAGTGACTTTGTATCAGAGACTTCCTTGTTTGTATATTGGATTAAGGTTTGATTTCTACACTATAAAATGGGGCAGAGGAACCCATGCAGGAAGGCAGCAGAGAAAGGCCATGTGGAGGAGAGGAGAAGCAGCCAAGATAGTGAAGTTCTGAAGGAGAAGCCAGTTTGTGCAGAGTTTGTGCAGAGAGGAGATGGGGAACAGAGGTGAATAAGGCTGGTGAGGTACAAACCTTTGATTCTAGGTGTTCGGCACATAAAATATATTAAGCTCACTTTGTTAAAGATGGTGCTGCCCACGTAAAAGCCCGTCGCCAAGGTGATTGCTTGCGATGGGCGTGATTATGTTAATATGTGTTGGAGGAGGGCTTTCGCACCAAAAGGTTTTAAAAGAAAGCAAGATTACCGTTGTTCAGGGAGAAGAGTGATTATGTTCTGGGAGGAGCCCATGCTGTAGGAGAGTGTTGGGCAGGTAAAATGTATTATGCTCACTTTGTTAAAGATGACACGAGGAGGCCGTTGCCCAGGTAATATTAATGTGTGTTGGGGGTGGGCTAAAGGCAGGCAGAATCCTTGTAGCCTGGGGCTTGGTTTTGGGATTAAGCCTTTCCTACCCTTTTTGATGTAGGGCGGTACAATCCAATCATGCCTCAGAGAAGTGACTTCGTATTAGAGACTTCCCTATTTTGTATATTGGATTAAAGGTTGTGAAGCTACACTATAAAAATGGGGGCAGAACGGGACCTTGCCTTCTTGGTTCCTGGGATGATGATGAGCAGAGAGCAGCAGAGAAAGGCCACATGGAGGAGGCCAGGAGAAGCAGCCAAGATGGCGGAGTACTGAGTGAGATGCCAGTTTGTGTAGAGTTTGTATCTGGGATAAGGAAGGAGATGGGGAACAGAGGTGAATAAGTCTGGTGAGCTAGAAACCTTTGATTCTAGGAAACTCGGATAAGTCAGTGGCTTTGTGAGCACTGAATGTGACTGGGTTTTGGAGCCCAGTGTGTATTTTTACTTGCCCGCCGGGTGCAAACTAGAATTAAAGACTATGGCCCATCAGTTTTTGGCTCCGCTGTTTCTTTACCGACTGTCCGAATCCAATGCGAACCTGCATGAGTCGGGCTGTTTTGATAGTGGCCCTGGCCGTGGCTCCTGGCTTTACAGAGAGCAGAGAAAGACCACATGGAGAAGAGGAGAGAAGCAGCCAAGATGTCAGAGTGTTGAAGGAGATGCCAGTTAGTGCAGATTTTGTGCAGAGAGGAGATGGGGAACAGAGTTGAATAAGGCTAGTGAGCTAGAAACCTTTGATTCTAGGAAACTCAGATAAGTCAGTAGCTTTCTGAGCACTGAATGAGTGGGTTTTGGAGCTGACTGTGTGTTTTTACTTGCCCGCTGGGTGCAAGCTAGGATTAAAGATGATGACCCATCAGTTCTTGGCTCCATTGTTTCATTACTGTCTGTTCGAATCAAATGCGAACCTGCACAGGCCAGGCAGCTGTGATGGTGGCCATAGCTACTGGCTTTACATTTGGCGTAGTCTGTGGCAGGATTCAGTACTGATCGGTAAGGAGCCACCACCACCTTTGAGTGGTGGAGTAGAGGACTGGCTGCTGTTATGGTTCCCCATAGCTGTCCTTTTGAGGGCCATAAGCAGGCTGACTTCTACAGCCATGCATGAGGAAACCAAGAGCTCTGTGAAAGAGGCTGCCTGGGACCTGCAAACCGAGCAGTGGAAGGAGCTGGAGCAAACGTGGGAGAAAGAGATACTGACCCTGGAGCTGGAGCAAGCACTGGAGGCCAACCAGGTTCGTGAGGTTCACTTGGAAATGGAGCAGCTGCTGGAGAAGGAATCACAGGTTCATGAGCTGCAGATTGCCCTGGACGTTGTGGAGAGCCAGCAGCTGTGGGAGGCTGGGACTGAGGCCGGGACTGGGGCTGCAAGACCCGCAGAGCAGAAGGCAGCAGAGGTCCGGAGTTCAAGCCCAGCAGCAGGAGCTGGTGTTTTCAGTTCCTCTTTGGAGGAGGAAGAGAATCGGGTTAGAGTTGCAATCCACAGTCTCCAGAAGGTGAGAGCCCAGCAGCAAGAAGTACCTACTACACCCCCTGGTAGGTCTGTGATTTTGGGACATAGAGGTGAAGGCCATCATGCTCTCCAGAGCAGAGATAGGAATGCTAACTGCCATTGCCACATGCTCCTCTTTGGGACAATGTAAGACCTGCCAGGATGGCAGGGATGAGGGGGGTGGCCGAGGCTCCATGTGCTTGGACTGATTTCCTGGATTATGACCGGGGTGGGCACTGGCTCATTTGTTGGATGGACTTACGGATTTTGGACAATGTGAAATACCCTCATGGGGGTGGGAGGCGGCTTTGCTGGAAGCACTCCCCTGCCCCGGGAAGCTTTTCCCATGGCTAGAAAGAAGTCAGAGGACATTTTGTGCTTCTGGCAAAGTGCTCAGAGAATGGTGAAGTGTACCTTTGTAATTGTTGAAATTGTATGATTTATCATGTTATTGTAATTTGTGTAATGTGCCTAATTTCCTTGTGCAGGAATACCTGTGCTTTAGATTGTGAAGTGAGTAAAAGGGGTGGAATGTTGGTCAAATAAGTTTGTAAATATGATATATATGTTTGCTCGCTTATGGTTTGCATTGGGTTTGGGGGACAGGCTGTAAACAGGCAGGATCCTTATAGCCTAAGGCTTAATTTTAAAGCTAAGCTTTTCTCCACACCCTTGACTGTTGCATAGTGGGGTGGTGCACTCTCATGAAGAATCCCATTATGCCTCAGATAAGTGACTTTGTATCAGAGACTTCCTTGTTTGTATATTGGATTAAGGTTTTGATTTCTACACTATAAAATGGGGCTGAGGAGCCCATGCAGGAGGACAGCAGAGAAAGGTCACGTGGAGGAGAGGAAAAGCAGACAAGATGGCGGAGTGCTGAAGGAGAAGACAGTTTGTGCAGAGTTTGTGCAGAGAGAAGGAGATGGGGAACAGAGGTGAATAAGGCTGGTGAGGTTCAAACCTTTGATTCTAGGAAACTCGGATAAGTCAGTGGCTTTGGGAACCCTGAATGAAAAGGGAAGTGTTTTCCCACTGTGTGTATTTCTTGCCTGCCAGATGCAAGCTAGGATTAAAGCTAATGGCCCACCAGTTCTTGGTTCCATTGTTTCATTACTGTCTGTCCAAATCAAATGTGAACCTGCATGGGCCAGGCGGCTGTGATGGTGGCCATGGCTACTGGCTTTACAAGCACTTTTTAAAAGTATTTTTAGAAAAAAAATTGATGAGTGTGATAAAGCTGTGTAATTAAACACTAAACATTAATGGCATGCCTAGACACTTTGTACTCATGAAATATTTTAACTTAAAAAATCAATTTTAAAATTCTGTCCCCTGTAAATATTCAGTCTGATTCCATCTTAGTTCTTTTCACCTTGTTACACCCTCCTCCACCATCTCTCATTTGTTTTCTCTCCAGTCTTTCATTTCTTGTTGTACTGAGTCTCAGGTGTCATTTCTTTAACCCTGCCAGTACAAGTTTTGTTTCAGGGCTTGCAGCAGGTGACCAACCACAAAGAAATGTCTGATGAAGTCATGGACAGTTGAAACTGCTGATGATTGAACATCCACCAACATCTGTAATTAGTGGAAAAGCACCCCTGTGCCTAACGATAGTGGCAGCCAATCAGAAAATGCCCCACTACCCTTCCTACTTCCCTAAACCTAGCCCTTAAAACGTGGTCTTAGTCTGTAACCAGTGCTGCTCTCCCTTACAAGACAGCCGGAAGGTTTCCTTTCATTAAAGCCTGTTACACTGGTCTTTCGTACTCCGATTGATTCTATCATTTGGTGCCGAAACCTGGGAGGAGTTGAAGTCCACAAGGACCGCTCCTCATTTCTTCCTCTCTGAGAAAGAATCAGGATCTCCAACCTTCCACCCACTTCAGCACACGGTGTGGTAAGTCTGCTGCCTCCAGACTCCCCTCAGTTCTTTCTGCCAAAACTTCCTGTCCGAAACCGCAGCTGTGTCAGGGTCCTCTTTTCTGTTCTGAGTATGTGTGTGCCCATGGACACGTCCTGGTCACTCCCGCTCTACCTAACCATCCGGTGACCAGAGATTGAGTTGCGGGATACCAATTCTCATCTCTGATCATTCTGAGAACTGAGGGTGGCCACAGAGGCACAAGAATCTAAATCTAATCCAAAAACACTCTTGGAGTTGCCTTATCTGAAATCTCTCCCTCCCTAAAGAAGAAGAAACTGTTCTTCTTCTCCGCTGTGGCCAGGCCACTGAAACCACTGAATAATTGAACCAAGAGACCTCCTGAAGAGACCTTTGATTTTAACATTCTCACCAATTTAACTATCGCCAAAAAACTGGGAACTGGTTAGAGATCCCTTACATTCAGGGCCTCTAGTATTAGCACTCTCATCCTAATCTCTGTGCCACCTGTTCCACCACGCAGGCTCTTTTTGGCCAGAGAAACCTCACCTAAACCCTCCACTCCTGATCTTTCCTCCTTTGCCCGACCCTCAACTCTCTCCCCCTCCTGCCTGACCCCCGGGGGCGCCCCTCTCTTAGGACCCCTCTCTGGTTCCTCTACAGATCTCTTTCGCTTGGGTCTCTTCCCTCCAGGAGCCCCCTGCCCTCCCTTCATAGGATTCTGTTTCTCATTCACCTGCAAGTACCATTCTCTCTTTCTCCTCCCCTGCTGGCCAGGGGCCCCTCCCTTCTCCACTGTGTTCTTAAGCCCTTCCTCTGTCAGGTCACCCTCCACCAGCCATTGGCCCTTACACAGGTTTGCAGGACTCCTGACCCCTCAGCCCAACCCCGATCTTCTTGCAGGAAGGCCTGGCCCTGTCCCGTCTCTGGCTTCAGCATTTCTGGCTGGATCTGGGTGCCCGGCTCCCCAGGAGCCCCCCCTCCTCTTAATCTCAACCCCTAAACCCCTATCCAAGACCTGTGAACATGGCATTTAAAGTTTTTCATGGTCATGGCTAGTAGAAAAAGGCCAAGGCTGTTCACCAGGCCCGCATGCAGCAGAAGGTAACTCTCCAAACCCAGGCTCTTGTGGCAGCCCTGAGGCCAGTAGAACAACAGAGGCAAGGCACAGGAGGTGCCCAACCCAAGTCCAGGCCGCAAGGAGGAATCCCACCAGGAGCTTGCTTTAAATGTGGCAAGAAGGGTCACTGTTCCCAGCAGGGCCCCTGCCTGCAGCTGCCCACTGAGCCTTGCCCTGAATGCAAGCAACCCAGTCACTGGCAGAGCGATTGTCCCTTTCGGGCAACAGGTTCATCCTCAGCACCTCTACGTGGAGGGCAAGCCGCCTGAATGGGAGCCCAGGCCAGCCAGGCGGGCCCACCGCTCCAACTCCTAGACCTCATGGACGACTGACATGGCCTGGACTCAGAGACCCCCCCCCCCCCATCATCCTCACCAAACCCAGGGTAATGCTGCAAATAACGGGTAAGTCCATCTCATTTCTTGTGGACACTGGAGCTCTCTTCTCTGTTTTGCCATCACACTCTGGACCTCTAGTTCCTTCATGGGTCTCGGTTATGAGAGTGAATGAGACCCCTTCTTTTTCCCTTCACACACCACCTCTGACATGCAGTTTGGACGGAATCCCCTTTCGCACTCCTTCTTAGTTATGCCATCATACGCTGTACCCCTCCTACGTTGTAACACTCTACAAAGTCTCAAAACCACTATCCAGCTGACAACATCTTCCTCACTACCAAGGGCTCTCCCATAATCAATACTACCTTCATTTCTAAACACGTCTCTCACCTCAAGCTTGCCTCCATGCAGGACCATTGGCAGTTGAAAAAGATGTTCCTCGTGACTCCCCTCAAAGCCACCATCTTCCGGTCTCCCCCTCCCCACGACGCCCCTAACTAGCAGGAAGTAGCCAGAGGAATAGTGGCGCCCCTATTTATCACAAAAGGTTGGAATGTAAGGTGGTGGGCAATGGGGAAAGGTCATGTGAGAAACCAGACCCGGGAACTTTGGCTAGAGCCACCCACACTCGTGCGCACCAAAAGAAACTTCCCAGGAGTCCTTGGGAAAAGAGAGACTGTCCGTCAGCCAGTGAGATTTTGCTATGTCATATTAGCTTGACCACTCTAGATGGGACCCTTTAAATATCTCCCACGCAGTTTTATCTGGGTGAGTTCCCTGGCCTCTGTCCCCAGGACCAGGGAATATTGTCCGGGAAGCGCTCTGTACTAAATAAAGTTTTCCTTATCCACACTTCATGACTATGCCCCTTTCTTCTTCCTCGATGGGGAAAAATACTTTACACTAAGGAAAAATGTCATTTTACATTCCTGTTTCCTGAACTGTTTCTCTGATTCTTTGAGGTATTGGATCAAATACTTTAACTGTGAGTCTGAGTACACACTGTGACTTCTTCCCTTTATTCTTCTCTTCTACTTGTCCCCTGCCCCTATCCATACCACTTTAGAACTTCAAAGTTCACACTGCAATTTCAGATATAGAATATTCTGTTGTTCTTCCTACAAGAAAGCTTACAATGCCTCTAATTACAGTTTCCCCATCCACCCTCTCCTTTGCTGTTTAGATGCAGCATACCAGTACAGTGTGTTTGATTCTCCTCTCGGGTGTATTGTGTCATTTTGATGGATTTCTACCTTATATACATCCTCCCGAAATAATGACCCAGCACCCCATCTGTGCCTGAAAGAACTGCTTCACAGGCACAGCAAAAGGGACATGGAGCTAAAGTCACAATGGGCTGTGCTATTCAAAAGTGCTAAATTGTTATTCAACTCTTGGTGGTGTTGTAAAGTACCGTACCTCACTTCTGTGGGTTTAATAGAGACACCAAGCCCAGATGAATTTTGAAGGGTTTTATTGAAAGGAGAAAATTTATTAATATGTCAGCCACATATGACTAACACGGGCATTGCAGACCCAAATTATGTGCGCCAAATACATCTCAGAGGCTGGTTATATAACCCTGATTACACACAGGCTGGGGGGGAGCATGACATCATGACACAATTATTAACAAGCCTATAACATTTCTAGGGGATCTACAAAAACATTAAAACTTTCAAGGTAATACAATCAAGGACATTTACAAATCTTTTAATGTCTATCTCCCCGCCTTTGCCTGAAGGTATGTTATGTTCAGAATTCCAGGAAGGGAGGAAGAGCCAAAATCAATGTAGGGTGGTATATAAATTCTGTCTTATTGAAAGAGAAAAGAAGTTCCTCAGACAACCTTTATTCTAGAGTTAAAACTAAATGACCCATTGTCCTTATAAGTCAGGAAGCTTCCATGTTCTTCTCCCTCCCCTCCCCCAAGGAAAGGATGGGACAGAAAGCCTGACCTTTCTTCCTAAAATATCAATATTAATTTTGCAACTTTTTGGTACCTTACCGCAGTGGAAAAATTAGACTTCACTTTTATTCACTTAAAGAATTTTCTTCTGTTTTTTAAGATTGCAAATGCTGGACATATTCACAAATGGAAATTAATGTAACCATACGTGTTAGCCTGTTTCCATCCATCCAGAGTGGTATTCTTCTAGTCAGGTGTGTGGGTCACCCTGGGCTGTTCTTGAACACCCTCAAGTTTGAGA